>NW_006240064.1:15648-21255 GCF_000226075.1 Solanum tuberosum
TCTCCACGAAATCGACGAATCCTTGCTTCTTCTCCTCTTCTTTTCTCTTCTCTAAAACCCTAACTTAATATTGTAGAAGCGTAAACTGAATTCTATCAGTTTAGACCCCAATTAATTACCCAAAAATGAAATTAAGTCATGGGGTATGGAAAATACCATAATGGTCTTCTAAAATCCGGATTAGACTTTCCTTATTTGAACATCCCAACTTCAAATAGGCATATCTCACTCATACAAACTCGGAATCGCGCAAACTCAGTGGTGTTGGAAAGATTATTCCAAGATGTTTCTTAAGATATCTAGAAGCACACCTAACTCATTTTGAGCTAGGAGTTATGGTCGTTTGAAGTTGACCAAAAACTCAACTTATCCTAACTTAACAAACAATTTCAGATTTTCATTCTTTCCAAAAACAACTCTTTCTAATTCTAGCTCTTTCTAGTTCTTTCAAATAGCGAGGTGTTACAGAGTTGAACTATTTTCTCTGAGTTTAGTTGAACTGTTTTCTCTGAGTTTAGTTGAACTATGTTTCTCTGCGTTGAGTTAACTATGTTTCTTTGAGCTGAGAAGAGATAAGTATGCTCCTTTTCCACCCGTTCAAGCTTATGTTTATGCTTTAGAATTCTCCTTACATACTCGTACATTTCATGTATTGAGCTATTTGGCCTGCATCGAACGCTTCATGATGCAGATACAATTATTCAGGATCATCAACAGGCTTTTCGTTGAGGTCATGGGATGTTCAATCAACTTTGGTGAGCCTTCTTATATTCTGGAGGACTTCACCTTTATCTTACAGTTAGTAGTTTTGAGATGTCGTGGGTCTTGTCCCGATATCCTTCTGTAATAGTAGAGGCTTCATAGATAGACAAAGTTGAGTTGTTTTCAGTATATATCTTCCTTGAGTTGTTTTTACAAACTCCAAGTTATCTATTGAGTGTTGTTCAAATTATTTTAAAGTTGAATTTATTGAATTTAATTCAGTTTTTAAGCTTTTGTATACTTGAGTTAGTCTTCCGCTTGTAGTCAGCCAGGATGAGGGTTCGCTTGGGGACGAACATGATTCTCGAGTGTCGGCTACGTCCAGGATGTAGGCTCAGGTCGTGATAATATCACATAAATTAAATAAGTTAAATAAGTACTGTTTTATTTTGAAAAAAAAAAACTATTTTAAAGCTTGTGGTTTAAAATAATTCTTAAATATTAGTATAGTTATAAATTATTTTATTATTAAAAAATTTAAAATTAAATTATTTCTAATTATAATAAAAAGACTTTTTTTAAAGAGACCAAAAAAATGGTGCTACGTGAAACGAGATGACAAATAGATCAGGCCAGGTTAAACAAAGTGGGTCCTAAAGGAATTGACTATTTCAAAGTGACGTTAGGTCATTTGATTTTACACTTTTACACATGTTTTTGTATTTAAATAAAGACAAATATAAATATCAAATTACAATAGAAGAAGTATATTTAAACTATTTCTTCTAGTTAAAAAATATACTTCATCCTTTTAAAGAAAATTTAAAAAAAAATACCACAATATAAATTAGGAGGAGGCAAAGATCAATATATATAAACTTCATATTTATGTCTTATTACACAACACAACATATCACTTACATGAGACAGACGCAACAAACATAAAAAAAGTACACAACCAACATGGACAAAAAACAAACAAAGCATATCGTATTTATGTAAAACCTCACATGAATATATATGATCTCATCCTAAGTTGCTCGGATGCTTTAAAAATATTGTCATACTTGTGTCAGATCCTTTAAAAATATACTATTTTTAAAGGATTCGACACGCACCTGATGACATTTATTAATAGTCTGAGCAACATAGATCTCATCAATTCATCAATTGGCATGGTGATCATCAATAGTTTTTGTCATACCAACAATGAAGTCCAGCAAACTTATAGGTTCAGGGACATTCTCATTTGGCCTTTCATACTCCAATGTCCAGCTTACCAAATCAATTTCGTCTTTTGTTTCGATATGAAGAGTTGCTTTAAAACTATCATATTTTCCATTACATCTCCTTCAAATTCTTTGAGTATGAGCACCTTATTTTCATGATCTACAGCTTCAAGTATTTGTTTAGAGATCTTCTTTTCCCCATCTACTTACAAAAAAAAAGAGTTGGAAATGAGAAACAACATATATAGAGTTGACATGTTAAAAAACCATCTAAAGAGCTTTATCTCAATCATAATCGCTAAAAAATCTAGTAAAAAGGCAGGTTAAACGCATTCCCCTATCCGTTAAACTTAGATGAGGAGCCGAATGACATTTTAGTCAATACTAAAAGCATAACTGAGTTAGGAGCAAAGATTATTCGAGAAGGTTCAATTGACCGAAATGAATTCATAGATTTGCAGATTTATCGACATCAAATTCGTAAAAAGAATCAAATTTTTCAAGTAGGTTGTGGATGATAAATCTTTGTAAACGCACTGCACTTTTATAGACTGCACCCGCTACTCTATTTTGATAGTAATTTCTTATCTATTTTTTGTGTCCGATATGAAAGTAGAATAAAATAATATTATTTTAAAAAACATTTGTATATATCTAAAACAAAATTATGAGGAGCTTACCAAGGGTATAGGTCCAACAGATTTTGGATCCAATAGTTCCAATGTCACTTTCAAGAAGATCAAAACCTTGTACATGCAAACGGGACATAGTAGAGACATGATGTGATTTATTTGTAAAAACATCATGAAACACATCCTTGTTAGCCTTCATTTCTATCTTGGCACACAACACAGATTTTACCCATTTTACTAAAGACTTGAAAATAAAAAGATGTAGTGACACTATAATAAAATTGTAGAGGACAAGTGACACTGAAGATAGATAATTGAACTGGGAAATGAATAATGTTTTTATGTATTTTTAATGTCTTAATTAAAGTTTATGTACTTAAGATTTCTTTTGTTAAGTTTCGTACTTCTTATTATGTATTTTTATTTTTATGAAGATAGATAAAATTTTCCAGTCTTCAGTTGGATCCAAGATGAGTAATGGAGATATGTGTCTTCTGGACAGTGCCACAACTCATACGATACTAAGAGAAAATAAATATTTCTCTCATTTGCTAATGAAAAAGGCATATGTTAATACAATATCCGATAGTACAAAATTGATTGAGGGCTCTGGAAGAGCGGCCTTATTACTTCCTGTAGGAACATTATTGGTAATTGTTAATGCATTGTATTGTAGTAAGTCTCATACAAACTTGTTAAGTTTCAGGTTATTCGCCAAAATGACTATCATGTTGAGACTGCGAATGAAGGAAAGGTTGAATGCCGTTATATTACTCTAATAAAAGCGGAGAGAAAAACTGTGCATGAAAAATTACCTGCACTTTGTTTTGGGTTGTACCATACAAATATTGGTACGGTTGAATCACATGACGTAGTAAACAAAAGGTTTACTGGTTCTAATGATTTTATCATTTGGCATGACCGGTTGGGCCATCCCGGTTATAATATGATGCGCAGAATAATTGAGAATTCACATGGGCATACTTTGAAGAACCAAAATGTTCTTCAATCAAAGGAATTCTCTTGTGCTGCTTGTTCACAAGGAAAATTGGTTATCAAACCATCAGTGGCTAAGGTTTGGGTGGAATCTCCTGCATTTCTGGAACGGATACAGGGTGATATATGTGGACCTATTCACCCTGCATGTGGACCATTTAAATATTATATGGTCTTGATAGATGCATCTACAAGATGGTCTCATGTGTGCTTATTATCAACTCGCAATATGGCTTTTGTGAGGTTATTGGCTCAAATAATAAGGTTAAAATCACAATTTCCAGATTATGCAATAAAAACAATTCGTCTTGATAATGCTGGTGAGTTTACATCTCAGGCATTTAATGATTATTGTTTGTCCACTGGAATAATAGTTGAACATCTTGTTGCACATGTTCATACTCAAAATGGTTTAGCAGAGTCATTGATTAAACGTCTTCAATTGATAGCTAGACCATTGTTGATGGGAACAAAGTTGCCTGTTTCAATTTGGGGGCATGATATTTTGCATGCAGCATCACTTGTGCGCATAAGACCAACCAGTTATCATGACATCTCCCCATTACAATTAGTTTTTGGTCAGGAGCCAAACGTTTTCCATCTTAGAATCTTTGGTTGTGCGGTATATGTTTCAATTGCTCCACCACAACGCACAAAGATGGGTCCCCAAAGAAGGTTGGGGATATATGTTGGGTATGAATCTCGTTCTATTATTAAAATTTTGAAACCTAGAACTGGAGATTTATTTACGGCAAGGTTTGTTGATTGTCATTTTGATGAATGAGTATACCCAACATTAGGGGGAGAACAAAAATAGTTGGGAAATGAGATAGATTGGAATTCACTTTCACTGTCTCATTTAGACCCTGAACAATCAATGTGAGCAAGAAGTTCAAAAGATAATTTATTTGCAGAATATTGCAAATAAACTGCCGGATGTATTTACTAACCTTCCACGGGTTACTAAATCATATATCCCAGCTGCTAATGCTCAAGTTCGAGTTGATGTACCGATAGGACAAAATGTTAAGGCAAATGAGTCTGGACCCCGCTTACAGCGCGGCGGACCAATTGGTTCTAAGGATAAAAATCCTCGAAAAAGGAAAGGAATAAATGATCAAGATGATCATAATATGGAGGCAATTGCTCATGAAGAGCTTCTAGACATAATAAATGATGACACCAAAGAGGAGGTCCATGTACCTGAAAATAATGAGAATGAGGAAATCTCTATAAATTATGTCTTGACGAGAAAAAGGTGAAATCGAAATAATATTGTGGTGGATAATATTTTTGCCTATAACGTTGCAGTTGAAATAATGCAAAAAGATGAGGATTTGGAGTCGAGATCTGTCAATGAATGTAGACAGAGAAATGATTGGCCAAAATGGAATGAAGCAATTCAAACAGAATTGGCTTCACTTGAAAAATGTGAAGTTTTTGGACCAATAGTCTGAACACCTGAAGGTGTCAAGCCAGTGGGGTACAAATGGGTTTTTGTGTGAAAACGCAATGAAAATGATAAAGTCGTAAGATATAAAACACGACTTGTGGCACAAGGTTTTTCGCAAAGACTTGGCATTGATTATGAGGAGACATATTCTCATGTAGTAGATGCAATTACCTTCAGGTAAGGCTGGCAAACGGACAGGACCGGATCAACAGGACCGGTTTTACCGGAACCGGTCCTCGTTACCGGATTTCGTTACCAAAACCGGGTCTTACCGGAACTGGTTTTACCGGAACTTTCCAAAGGTTCCATCCGGTCCCTTAGTTACCGGATTGGAACAGGTTTGGACCGGACCGGAACCGGTTCTTACCGGATCATTGTGTACCGGTAATTTTTTTTTATTTTTTTTATTAACTTTAATTATTATATAATATTATATTATTAATTAATAAAATTATATTATTAAAAAACTTCAATTTAAAACTTTAAACTTTAAAGTTACTTTAAAGTTTCAATTGAATTTAAGTTTAAACTTTAAACTTTAAAGTTTAAAATTGACTTTAAATTTTAAAGTTTATAACTTTATATTGAATTTAAA
>NW_006240065.1:0-16663 GCF_000226075.1 Solanum tuberosum
TTTGGCCAAGATTTTATCAGTTGGGTTGTTTTATGACTTTTCATTGCATGGAGTTATGCTGTTGAGTTAAGTTTTCCGCTGAGTTAAGTAAGCCAGACCAAGGGTTCGCTTGGGGCCAGCAATGTTCTTCAAGTGTCGGTCCCGCCCAGGGTGTAGGCTCGGGGAGTGACATTTCCGATAAGACACAATAAACATTTGTTCGCACTAACCTTTGTTGTCTATAAACAGAGAAATTTCCTCTCATTTTAAAACAACGGAAATTTTGAACTTCTTCTTCTTCTGGACAATTAAATATTTGTGTACTTCTCTGTTGAATGACTCACTGACTACATTGTTTTTGTACCAATGCACTGGAGAATAAAATCATTCTATCCTGAGATGATATATTCCTTTAAACCTTGGGTACTAGAGGAGAATAATTTTTTTAAAGGGACATTTTGCATTCAGTGGGCTCGATTTTTTCCATTCTGTTTCATTCTGTTGTTACAGATCCTAATATGTTTTTTACAGTCATTAATTTATGCTTATATTATTAATTAATTGATATTTTTTAGTACGTGCTTTAAACTTTGTTGTTTATGTTTCTGCAAAGTTATTATTATAAGTATTTGTTAGTACAGATTAAATAACAAACATTAATTGAGTATTCAAGCAAGTTTACTCTACAGGATTGCTGAGGGTACAATAAAAAAATCCTTACAAATCTCTAATTTCTTCACATATAAGGATGAGATTTTGTGTTCTTTAGAAAATCCTCTGAGAGTTAATAATTTTGCATGTCCATATTTTTTATTTTTGATGTTGTTGTTATCTAATTTTTACTAAATTTATTAGTCGATATTATGAGTACTTTAATCAGTGGATATTGTGAGTACTTTAAGGATTGAAAGTTGATTGAAGTGTTAGTCAATTTTTTTAGGTATGTTATTTCAAAACATAGGAACTTTTCTGGTTAGAATGATTTGTTATCATCATTGGATATCTAATAGTTTACTCCCTTTAATGTATGTTTTTTCTCGTTGTTTTGTTGTCTCGTTAAAATTGAATTGATTATTTTTCGTTTGGTACGTATAAGATCTCACTTGGACAAAGCTTTGTCCTTTTTATGTTTTTCTTTTTTTTCCTTCTCATTAGGCTCTTCTAAATATTTTTGGTGTGAGTTATGACTAATTTTGGCAAGCTTAATTTAAGAATATGAAACAAAACCTATTCTAAATAAAAGTAATATCTTAAGCTACAAAAGATATGTCTATTAACATAAATTTGTTGTCCTTCATGTCCCAAGTCATTGCTGAGCGTTTGAGTTGTCTAGGTTAGACTCATTTTTTATTTTTTAATGCTCGAGAATATTTTTTAATATGAGTCTAGAATCCAACATTTTGATCTACTTGTACTTTCATAATGCAACAATTGTAAATACATATTTCTGAAAAAGTCGTAAAGCTGCATTGATGAAGCATCTAGAAGAGCCTTCAGAGTAGCAGTTTAATGAAGAATGAATTTCTAGAAGGGTCAACAATATTATTTTGCTGTTGTTTCAAATTTATTTTTCTCCTTCTATAAAAAGTAACAATAACGAAAAGTGGTGAACGTTTGACCTCAGACAAGTAGATTGTCTCTAAAAAAAATTATTTATGTTGTTGTCGTGTACATTTTAAAGTTAAACTAGTATACGTGCCCGCGCGTTGCGCGGATGATTTAAAATGTAATAATTTTATAATTAAAAATAATTAATAAAATAAATTATGCACTTAATAATATATTTAATTTGTTATAATAATATAATAATAATAATACAAATCATTAACTTATTTATTTGAGCACATTGAATTAATATTATTAGTACACAATTTATTTTTACTATAACTATATCAGCTATGCCTTTAGTTTTATAATATATTAGGTTGAATTCTTTGTAAGGATACTATTAATTTTATGATCATCTTATCTTTGATCAAATACCAAATACTTCAAATATTTTTATTTGTTTGTACTTTATTCTTTTCATATCATTTGAATAAAAAATTATGTTGGTAATTTATTAATTCTAACCTTCCATGAGAAATATTTGATATCATAAGATTAGATGGTATGTTGATACATTTTCTATATATATTTTATTCAAAATCAAAAGATTTTACAAATATATTTTTTCCGTATTAAATTTGTGCTACAATATGATATAAAATTGATTTAAGGTAAAAATAATCTTAATAAATACAACCCCCATATATATATATATATATATAATATATTATAAGTAGAAAGTAAAAAAAGAATAGTATTTTTAAAGTAAGTAACGAATATAGAGGACAAAACTGACATATTGTTGAGATTGTCAGTTTTTACAAAATTTAATTTTAAATAAATTAAAAAGAAACAATAGTTAATGTAATTTTAAAAATAGTTTTTTCTTTCGGATATTTGTAAATAATCCAAATGGCTGATTATTATTTTTAATGTTTTAAATATTTTATTTTATATTTATTTATGTTTATTTTTATTATATTTGTCATTGTTTTTATTAACTAAAAATTAAAAACGATAACAACATTAATATCTTTATTTTGAGTTGATATTATTTCAAATTGTGTGTACAGTTATCTCCTAGACAAATTTGATGAAGATGTGGTTATTATAACTTGAAATTATTTAAATTATTTATTTTTTAAAATTAGAATTTAATTGTTAGTTTTTATTTTTAAAAAAGTAATTAAAATTCTCAACTTTCGGTCGTATAATTAAAATAATTTTCAAAATTATCTCCTAGCTAAATTTGATGAAAGTATGGTTGTAACTACTTGGAACAACTTTTTTAAAAAATAAATAAATAGGCTAATTAAATTGCTAATATTTTTAGAATATAAAATAAATTTAAAACTACCAATTTTCATGGTAGGGTTCCATAATTTGTGGGTAGTTGGTGAAAGTCTTTACTTATCTTTTTTTTTCATTTAAATTAATTTTCAAACTTATCTCCTATCTAAATTTAAAACACAAATTCAAAACATTTTTTTTTTTAAAATTAAACACAAATTTATAACGTATTTTTTGAAAATTTAAAACCCCCAATTTTCACGTTAATGGGATCCATAATTCATGGATAGCTAGTGAAAGTCTTTACTTAGCTTTTATTTTAATTTAAGTTAATTTTCATTCTTATATCCTAGATATATTTGATGAAAATATGATTACAATTACATGGAATTGTTTATTTCTTGATTATTATTTAAAATAACGAATTTAAATTTTTGAATGTTTTAAAAAATTTAAAAATATATTTATTTTTTAATTTGTTTTAAAAAATATGTAATTTTTTCGTAAATATTCATCTTTCTTTAGATCTTTTAAAATTTGCCAAAATAAAATGTTTATCCATAACTTAATGTAATTTTTAGAACTCAAAAACAATTCTTACACATTTAATACAAACTAACAAACAATGTTAAAAAAAAAACCACATAAGAAAACCTATATTACCCACAAAACTTTTGTGGGTAATAAATCTGATCTCTTTACATATTATAAATAAAATAAAGTTTATGCAAATTATATATTATAAGATTAACAAATTATCACTTATATTTATGTTTTACTTTATAAATTTTCAACATAACATTGATATATTTACCTGGACATTTAAAGAAAAAATAAAGTGTGATTAGTCTGACAAATACAAATCATCACATTATGGTGATGAAATGAAACTATCAATGTTTATTCCTTTACCATTGCTAGTATAATCTTGAAATGATCCAAAATGAAAAATGATGATCTACTTTGCTGTATTTCTTTTATCATTTCAGTCATTGTATGCTCCTTCTTGATCTTCTTTTTCTTCTTCTTGATCTCCTTCGTCATCTTAATATTTCTTTTGTTGTCCACTTTAATCTTCATTGTTGTAATATCGATATCATTAACATCGTCGTCATTATCACTGTAGTCGTTGAAATTGTTGTCATATTAACATTTTCAATATATCCGATAAATAAATAAATTGCAAGCAGATATATGTCAACTTTCATTTATATTAATTTAAAGAGATAGTACTATTATCTTCATTTATATGTAAATTAAATATAGTTGAATATATTTGTTAACATCTGAAAAGATAAATTTGTGAAATAGTAAGAGTTTATTTAGAATTCTATAAACATGAGTTTCTAGTTTTAATTAAGTTAATTTTTTTTCTTTGAAAATATAATATCTTCAAATTCAAATACTTCTAATCTTTCAATTCAAAATTTTCATTATAGTTTCATCATTATCTGCATGTTAAAAAAATAAGATTAAAAAATTATAAATATGAAATATGCAGTAAACAAAGAATCATAAATTATATGTAAATACATCAACACAATTTGATTTTGAAACAAAACATAAGATGAAAAAAATTAAAATATATTACATGCTTGGCATAGTTATCGAATATAGTCTTAAAAGTATTTCTCCTTCTTCAACTACATATATTCATCACATAAATGACTTGTTAACTTCATCAATTGATCATCTTCAACATCTAGACTTCCAAAATAAAGTACAATTATTGATAACGTAAACAACATAAAACAGAAGAAAAAGAGAGAAAATATGCAAAATAAATTACCTTTCCATGAATGGTAAGGATTATTATTGCTTTGAATTTCCTTTATTGAGATGCATTTTTTTTTTTTGGAAAAACTAAAGAAAAGACAATCGTATTTAAATTTAGTGAATTAATACGGTTGAGTTTTTATGGGGAAGGAAGTTAAGTAAGTGGGTGAGGAATTTTAGGGATAAATATTTGTTGTTGAAGTTTTTTTTTAAAAAAAAAAAAGTTAAAAAAGAATAGGTAGTTAGATAGGTTTAGATTTCTTTACAATTTTGTATATCGCTTAAATATGCTTTAGTGTTATTTAAACGGTAAGTTGCAAAATGTAACCTTTATTTCTTTTTGGTTAATTTAAGATAGATAATTATTGACATGTGTCTATATTTATTTATTTAATTATTGATTATTAAGTATTTAAAATTATTTAAAATTCTGAAAATTTTGTGGTGTTGACATGTGCCATTTTTTCTTCTCCTTTTATATATAGATAGATATTTTCTACTCACCAACCAAACATGAGAAAATAAGTTAAAAATTCACTTTTTTTTCAAGAAAACATTTTCCATGGAAAATATTTTCCTTCATACCAAACACACCCTAAATCATCATTTTATGTTAAATTGCATTTTTACATGCCATTAATGTTATTCGTTACATTTGTTAATATTCATTTTATTTGTTACTTTTATTAATATTTATTTTTTGTGTTTTTAGCGATGTCTAGAAATATATTTAAATACGAATAAGATTGCATACACAGATATTTTATTAACAAATGGTTTTAGCCCTTGATTTTAAGATAATGATATTGTACTAAGACGGTTTTCATTTTTCTATTTAAAGAATTTCTTGGTCATTAAGTTAATGGTAGTGGATAAGATTTTAGAGAATGAGTGTAATTTTTAGATTTTTTAGTCTTATAGAAATTTCTTTAAGTGTTCATAATTTTCCGGTGACAAATTCACCGAAGCTCAATCGGGATCCGGCAAGTCCACCCAAACAAGCAGGGACCCCTGCCCTTTTCTCCGGTAAAACTGCAACAATATTTCAAATCTCTTTTCCCTTTTCTGTCTTTTTTTTTTATATATATATAAATCATTACTTTATGTTTATGTTTTTTTTTTGGGTAAAATTTGCTCTATTTTGATTGTGTTGATTACTCTCATTCATACTGTATTATTACTCCATTCGTTTAAAAAAGAATGACCCAATTTTCTTTTTAGTCTGTTTAAAAAAGAATTAATCCTTTTTTGGCGACACTTTAACTTCATGTTCCATGTTCTCGTTCTGTTTTCATGTGATATAGGACCATGTGGTGGTTCCATTTAATAATGTCAACCGATATTGTCACGACCTAGGAGTACCCCCTAGATGTGACACGGCGTACAAGACTCCAAAAAGTCTCATACAAGCCTCTTAGCATATCATAACATAAAATAATAGGAAATGGTGCAGAAATTTAAATTTCTTTCTTTATAATCGAAGTCTTTTATAAAATATAAGCGGAAGTCTACACTTGGTCTCAAACCATCTATAACCATTTGACCAACACTTTGGGACGCAACCCATACAAAAGTCGAAAACATAAAAGAAAGACTAAAAGGACATGGTGGTCAAGCCCTCGAATGCTATGAGGACTCACCATAACTTCTCTTCTTGATCCACTATGAATCTAGCCACGAGGATGGAAGTCGATATCGCCAAACCCTACACTTTGGGGAAAATGTAGGAAATATGGGTTAGTACAAAAAATCACTAAGTATGATAGCCATGCATAAAAACCTTGAAAACATACTAAAAAGGACATTTTAGTTGAAAAGCATGCACTCTACCAAGTTTGAGAATCATCATGCACATTACTGTAAAATCATAAGTCATAGGCATATTCAACATATAGATCGTCATAGCATAAAGGGTAACAACATAATCAAAAGCATAGCCTCCAATATAGACATAATGCAACATCAATTATCATAAGTCATGGTTCATATACATAGTTAAATGCCTAGATCTTCATATCATAAGAGAACCAATCCATAAGTAACCCTAAGTTTACTTGTGCAATGCATAGATAAGATCTCATAATCCCATCTACACTAAGTACCACTATTAGGCCACCATGTTCATGCTTATCATGCCTTGATCTCATCCATAGTTAATACTCATAGACAAGGAAACATTAATGTTCAATAACTCATATCAAGGAAATCCACTCATAGAAACAATCCACTTTAAGCATGCATAAATTCATAAATCTTCATAACATAAGAGAAACACAACATGATCACTCTTATAGTCTACTTGTGCAATGCATGGATGAAGTCCCATACCCCTATCCACACTAAGTAGTGCTCCTTGAGTAACCATAGTTCATTATTCATCTTCTTGTTCATGGTGGGAATTAGCCTTAACCGACATAGACCATGTGAGCTTCACATGGAATCCGGTGTCATGCCCCACACCGAAAAGAGGTGTCCTACTTTCCTAAGGTAGGACTAACATGTATTACCTTTTAGGTGGATCCAATAGCTAAATAACCTATGGGGGCACGTAGTTTATGGGATATAGGGATTGCTACTAGAACCCGCCCTTTCTAACCGGGGAACTTCCATCCCAAGGAGATACTTTCTAGAAAGTCTCCCTTTCTAACGGGGGAGCTTCGATCTCATGAGATACTTTCTAGAAACCCGCCCTTTCTAACGGGGGAGCTTCGATCTCATATTCAATATCCACTTGGTGCTAAGCATAATTCCCATGGGGTACTTATCATTTCATTTCTTGAGTTCATTATTATGGAAGAGCGCATCAACACTCAATCTAACATCATTAATAAAATAGCTCATAGGTTCAATAGGTGAGAATAACCTTTCAACCTAAGAATCAATCCTCATATTGTGAGAAAAACTTTCACAACATGTCATCATCATTCATAAGTGTATAATTGAGAATAACCTTTCAATCAACACAACATCATTATCATAATTATGCAAACTTCATTCATACTTCATTCAAGAGTGTGTGTGAGAATAGCCTTTCAACAACACCACAATTTCATCATAGTCATAATCATTTTATTCTCAAAGTATTCATAGAGCATGTACATAAATATCATGATCATACATAATTCTCATAATATGCCCTTCAAGGTCCATAGATCACATTCAATCAACACACCTAGAATTACTACATTAGGCATGGATAATAACATAATTCAAGTAGTTCAATTACTAAATACATAATTTCATGTAATCATATTATAGGTCATGTGGGTAAAGTCCTTCCACAATAATGCCATATACAATTCAACATACATAATAGCTTCCCTATTTAAGCCTTAACATCCTTAGCTCATTCATATTAGCTTTTACCCTTAAAGCCCTAGAAATCATCTTCATACTACAAGCCTTACTCTCAAGCAATACCTCACATGATCATCATGTATACCTAATTCTCAAGATAAGCTAACCACATGCTTCATTCTTAACCAATTATAGTCATATAGCATCATGCAAACTCAATCTCAATACCCCTAAACCATGATCCATCATATAAGCCCTAATCTAATCAATTCATGTCCACAAGCTTTAATTTTAAGCAATTCATATCTATTTGCTCTAATCTCAAGAAATTCATAAAGAAGTTCATCAATCTTAGAAGGTCACATCTAAGCGCTCAATTTTCCTCTTTCATGGCACAACACTAAAATATATCAATTTCACCCCAGAATCTTAGGTTAGTCAAGAATTCATGTATAATCATACTAAAATCATGCAATTTCATAATAATCAATCATTATCCACTCAATTGGATCAACATACAACAATACCCACAATGTAGGAAGGAACCCTAACTAGAATAGGGGAATTCATGGATTCTTGAGCAATTCAACATAAAAACAGTAGTAAATCATAAATTTGATCATAACATAGATCAATTCAACCATTAGAATCGTTTTTGAAGTGAATCCATGACTTGGAGTAAAACCCTAGCTTTTGGGGGAAGTTACAAGTTTTGAAATTGAGTTTGGAGGGACTCCATGGATGAAAACTATCCATGGATCAAAGACTACCATACCTTATTGAATATTTACCATGAATCTGAGGAGAAAAGCTTGATTCTTCAACCCTAGCTTCACCTTTCTTTTTCTTCCTTGGAATTCTAGAGAGAGTTTATTTGGGGAAAGGTGGTTATGGATTTGGGTTTTGGGACTTTTATGAAGTGAATGGGTTGGTTAATGACTTAAAAACACTTATATAGGTGAACTGAATCAATATAAAACGACCTCACATCAAACTAACTAAAAAGGAAATTACCTAAAGACCCCTTATACCTAGCCGACCTAAAATAATTTGCAGGCATGATCGACGACCCATGACCCATGGACCGTGGGTGGGACCACGACCCATATTGGCTGGGCGTGGTTCATGGTCTGTGACTTGATGCCATGGGGCTTGGGTTACAGAGCTCACCCACGAGGCGTGGATGGACCTACGCACCGTAAGTCCCTATCTGTGGATCATTGATTTGGCAGCTTTGAGGGTAGACTTTAGGATCCTCCTCAAGGACCCTTGGTTGGTCTTTGGGGGAGTCGTACCTTGACGTGAAACCCCTAAATCCTTCATTCTAAGTACGAGAAGCACATTTTACGACTCTAACACTTACGACAAGCTCTAGTTAAGCCTACTAGTTTCCGGGGTATTATAAATATTCCTATAGAGCTCAGATCCATATGAGTCTCATCCGCGCAGTTGAATCTCCTAACACCTTGTCTCCCCTTGTCTTCTTGTCCACGTCATTGGCTTGAGATCCAGTTGTACTATTTTATCTTCCTCTCCCGAGTCCCGAGGGCATCTTATCACTTTTCTTGACACATACTCCAAGAAGTCTGGCTTCTCATTTTATATGTTAGTGGTTACAAAAAATATTATATTGGACGTGGAGATACTAGTGGAAGTTTTTGTCTATTTAATTATGTTCGATCCAAAAACTTTCCTTTCGAGCTCTAGCCTTTCTTGTAGATCTAGAAAGAAGCAAACACCGATTGAGGATGAAAGTGTATTCGAGAATTTCCTGGACATATATATTAATCAATGATTTGCGAAGATTGCATCATTATTGTTGGAGTCCCACATCGTTTATGGGATGGGAACATAACCTTTTTATATAGTCTTCAGTAATATAAAGAATTAGTTGAAGATGTAAAAGAGATTGAGTCAGGAAATGTTCCTTTGACTCTGGTATATGAGGCAAAGGAACACTGCCATCCTCAGTCCCTTATATGTCTTCATCTTCTTCTTTTTTTAATAATTTATTTTTTACATATTTATAAATTATATAAAAAATAATGATAAGCCATAATAATTATCAATTCAAATATAACTAAAAAAATTACTCATTAGTCCTTATAGTTCGTTAAATAATAATTAAATACACATAAATTCAAAAGAAAGAAGTAATATCCATTACTTTGAAATTTCTAACCAGGTCAATTTGGGCAAAAACCTAAGTAATCAATCTAAAATTTAGACGGATTTGAGCTAAATATGTAACCAAATATAATCCTTAAAATACGTTTTGAGAAAAACAACAAACATGGCACTCCACAAAGTGTAAAAGAAAACACCAAATGAAAATTTGAATTTTGCTTGCAAGTTTATTTGTGTGGGGAACAACTTCTGAATTCTGACGTACCCTACTAGAAGTTGAAAATTCTCGTTTGATTCACATATTTTTTTTTGAATTGTGACCTTGTAAAAATCAAATATCATACCACTTTGCTTGAGGTCTTATATTACTTGCTAAGGCCTATTTTGGACATTTCTGATTGAATATTGTTTTACAAAAGTTTTATCTAACTGGCTTATGCTAACTTAAACATTTTTTAAGCACATGTAAACATTGATTAAAATTTAAAGGAATAATAGATAAATTTTTCTTTTAATTTGTATTATGCCTTTGAATTTTTGGTGTGCACAAATATACACTAAACTAGTATAAAGTTGAACAAGTAGGCATATGAATCCTATGTAGCATCCTACATGACCAAATTATTTCTACGTGATGTCCTATGTGTATTATTCAATGTAGGACGCATATGTCTACTTGTTCAATTTTATACAAATTTAAGTGTCTACTTGTGCACATTCAATATTGGAGGTCATAGATTTCTGTTGAGACCAAGTTAAAGTGCAAATTTATGTATTTTTGCCAAATTTAAATCCCATAGATTTGCATTTTCCGTGTATATATGTGCTTTAGTCATGTATGGCTGAAATTCATGTAAAATGAGCTAAAATATCAGTCATGTTTGTCTGAATGTCTTTTTGTTCTTCAAATTCTAACACTCAATTACACCAAATAAGCTCAAATTTAAAACATAAGTTCCATATATTATCAAGAACAAAACTTTCCTTTCATGCTCTAGCCTTTCTTGTAGATCTGGAAAGAAGCAAGTACCAACTGAGGAGGAAAGTGTATTCGAGAATTTCCTGGACATATATAGTAATCAATGATTTGCGAAGATTGCAACATTATTGTTGGAGTCCCGCATTGTTTGTGGGATGGGAATTTGGACTCCTTATATGGTCTTCTGTAATATAAAGAATTAGTTGAAAATGTTAATGAGATTGAGTTGGGAAATGTTCCCTTGACTCTGGTATTTGAGGCAATGGAACACTGCCATCCTCAATCTAATTGACAACTTCAACTTCTTCTTTTGTAATAATGCTGGATGATATCTTGAAGTACCGTTGTTGCACTCTCTCACTAAATATATAAATTGGACGATCAAGAGAAGAAGTATAAGAAGAAATAGGAGATAGTTGGACAAGGTGAATTTCCTATGCACTTGGAGTTTCACGATACTTAGGTGGTTTTGTTAAAGTGGGCTTGATCCCACATTGGTTGGAGAATGAATTGATGGTATGCTTATATGGACTCGGGCAATTCTCCCCTCATGCACTAGCTTTTTGGGGTTGAGCTAGGTCCATATGCCATATATTTACATGTTTCATGTTCTCTTCATGTCCTTCTGGGTATGGGAATATCATATTTAAATATAACTTCAAAAAGTGAGTCTTCAAACAGATTATAAGTTTGTTTTCCTAATTTAAAATACAACTATAAATTGAATTTGATATTCTAATGATCAAACACTGGTTTCTAAATACAGTGAAAAATTAGTCCAGAAACAAAATAAATATCTTTTAGGGTCAAACAGGTATATATATATATAAACATTACATTTGTGTGAGCATTGAGCATGTTTACATTCTCGTTCTCAGGCCTGAACAAAAGAAGAAAATTATTATCAAGTGTTAATCGAAAATAACTTCTCCATTTCCCATAAAAGTAAGAGTAAGATTGTACACATTTTACACTTCCCAAACTATAATTGTAGAATTACACTTGGTTTTTTGTTGTTATTATTGTTGATACAGATATATATATTGGAAAAACATATATATATATATATATATATATATATATATATATATGTGTGTCCCAAAAAAATGCGACATTAAGTTTAATTAACCTAATTTTTCATAACCCTATTAGAGTAATACGCAATAACATTCTATAACATATTTATTTAATTGAATTGAGAGGTTAATTATATATATCATTGAATTACTCTGTCAATACATAATTTAACTTGAAGAGAAAATGGTGAAAAATATATTTGAAGCATTACCATCCTGGTAAGGCCAATGTAGTAGTAGATGCTCTTAGTAGACTATCTATGGGTAGTGTAGCACATGTTGAGGAAGAAAGAAAAGAACTAGCAAAAAGATGTTCACATGCTTGCTCGCTTGGGAGTTCGCCTTATGAGCATATCAGATGCTGGTATAACAGTTCAGAATGTGTCAGAATCTTCATTGGTAGCGGAGGTTAAAGAGAAGCAAGACAGTGATCTGATATTGCTTCAACTAAAGGGTGCAGTCCATCAACATAGAGTTGAGGTTTTCTTCCAAGGGGGAGATGGTGTGCTTCGCTATCAAAGTTGATTATGTGTTCCTAAGGTGGGTGAGTTGAGACAACATATTCCTACAAAAGCCCATAACTGGGTATTCTATTCATCCAGGCGCCACTAAGATGTACCGTGATCTGCGGGAAGTCTTTTGGTGGAATGGTATGAAAAGGGAAATAGCAGATTTTGTGGCTAAGTGCCCCAATTGTTAGCAAGTGAAAGTAGAACATCAGAAACCAAGGTATATGACTCAAGATATCAACATTCCTACTTGGAAGTGGGAGGTGATCAACATGGACTTCATTACAGGATTACCTCGTACTCGCAGACAACATGACTCCATTTGGGTGATAGTTGATAGAGTTACTAAGTCTGTGCACTTTTTGGCTGTCAAGACTACAAATTCGGCAGAGGACTACGCCAAGCTTTACATTAATGAGATAGTTAGGTTACATGGGGTTCCTTTGTCTATCATTTCAGATAGAGGTTCTGAGCTTACCTCTCATTTCTGGAAGTCTTTTCAAGAAGGTCTTAGTACTCAGGTTAATCTTAGCACAACATTTCATCCGCAGACGGATGGTCAGGCAGAGCGTACCATTCAGACCTTAGAGGACATGTTGAGAGCTTGCGTGATCAATTTCAAGGGTAGTTGGGATGATCACCTTCCTCTTATAGAGTTCGCCTACAATAATAGCTACAATTTCAGCATTTAGATGGCCCCTTATGAGGCATTATATGGGCGTAGATGTAGATATCTAGTTGGTTGGTTTGAAGTAGGTGAAGCAGCCTTGATAGGGCCAGATTCAGTTCATGATACTATGGAGAAAATGCAACTAATTAGATATAGACTTAAGACAGCCCAGAGTCGCCAGAAGTCCTATGCAGACGTAAGGAGAAGGGACTTAGAGTTCCAAATTGACGATTGGGTTTTTCTGAAAGTGTCACCTATGAAGGGGATGATGAGATTTGGCAAGAAAGGGAAGCTCATTTCTAGATATGTAGGCCCTTATAAGATCCTGAAAAGGGTTGGAAATGTGGCATATGAGTTAGAGTAGCCAGCAGAATTAGTAGTAGTGTATTCAGTCTTTCACATTTCATTGTTGAAGAAGTGTATGGGTGATCTAGCATCCATAGTACCATTAGATAGTGTGGATGTGAAAGATAGTCTCACTTATGAGGATGTACAAGTTGAGATTCTTGATCGTCAGGTTAGAAGGTTGAGAAACAAACAAGTTGCTTCAAATAAGGTTTTGTGGAGGAGTCAGTCTGTAGAGGGAGCTACTTGGGAAGCAGAAGCAGCCATGAAGGCCAAGTATCCTCACCTTTTATATTTATCAATTTTTCTTCTTCTACTTCCTTTTTCAAGTTTATGAATAGGGGTTCATTAATGCTTTTAAATAAATAAATTCATTGAGCATATATCATATGTTTGGTCGAATAATTAGCTGCAAATATTTATAGGGCTTTATAGTATAAAATGTTAAATGAATGTTTTAACTCAGTTTCATCTAAAGGTAATAAAAAGAAACTCTGAAGCATTACTCTTTTTTTATTTAGTGTCCAATAATTACACTTTTTGATCTTATGTCTCTTTGTTAGGTGAGTTTCTAAATACAAATGTTATATGTCTAGATTATGTTGCTTTAGGTATTTGGGATTTTGAGCTTTCTTTATTTAACCTATTTTAAATTCTTTAATGGATTTATGACTTCTTTCCTCTATATATGAAAATTTTCTATGTAAGAAACGTAAGAGGAGAGCTACACTACTAAAAAAACAGTGAATACCGCCCAACAAATACCGACCTTCGGAGGTCGGTATTCCTTGAATTACCGACCTAAAACCGACATCCCAACTTAGGTCGGACAAAGCTTGGTCGCTATTCAATACCGACCTCTGGAGATCGGTATTTACTGACCTCTCGAGGTCAGTTTTTATTTTATGTCGGAAAATTCATATATTATTATTTCCGACTTCCTGAGGTCAGAATTGGAATTCCGACATCCGGAGGTCGGTATTTTTATTTTTGTAATGTTGAAATTCCGACCATTGGAGGTCGGTATTTTTATTTTTGTTATGTTGAAATTCCGACCTTTGGAGGTCGATATTTTTATTTTTGTTATGTTGAAATTCCGACCTTTGGAGGTCGATATTTTATATATTTATTTTTGTATTTTTAAAATTTCGACCTCCGGAGGTCGGTAATTTTATTTTTGTAATGTTTGATATTCTGACCTCCGGAGGTCGGTATTTTTATTTTTGTAATGTTGAAATTCCGACCTCCGGAGGTCGGTATTTTTATTTTTGTAATGTTGAAATTCCGACCTCCGGAGGTCAATTTTCTGCTGCAAAACAGGCAGCAAATTGCTGCAATTTTTAGTTGCCCACCTGCATATTTATACCAAAACAACCCAAAGCCAAATAAACTTCATCCAACCAAAACAACACAATATTTTCAACATATACAAACTATTTCAAAATAAACTTCATCCAACTTCAAAATAAACTAAAATACGATCAAATTAAACAATTCCAAAAATATAGAAGTCTAAAATGTCAAATAGATACAACTACTCCTCATCACCCTCACTCTCCTTATCAGACTTAGTCGGTATTTTTATTTTTTTATTTTTGAAATTCTGACCTCCAGAGGTCGGTTTTTTGCTACAAAACAGGGAGCAAATTGCTGCAATTTTTAGTTGCCCACTTGCATATTTATACCAAAACAACCCAAAGCCAAATAAACTTCATCCAACCAAAACAACACAATATTTTCAACATATACATTAAACTATTTCAAAATAAAGTTCATCCAACTTCAAAATAAACTAAAATACGATCAAATTAAACAATTCCAAAAATATAGAAGTCTAAAATGTCAAATAGATACAACTACTCCTAATTACTCTCACTCGCCTTGTCAGACGTACCATTCTCATCACCCTCACTTTCCTTATCAGACTTATCATTCTCATCACTACTGGTCGGACATGGAGGAAGAATATTTCCTGATTCAAAAAGAAAAGTTAGTTGGGCCTGAAGCACTACATACCTCTTGTTCTCTACCTCCTTTGCTGCCGCAATCTCCTCCTCTCTCTTCCTCTCTTTTCTTCTCTCTTCTTCTCTCTTTCGGCTACAGCAACAAGTTCGGCATTGAGATAAGCTATCTTACTCTCCATTGCAGATATTGTCTCTTTATCCCCGCCATCAAAGCTTGAGGATGATGAACCACAATACCAAGAATTCTTCTTCTGATATGCCTTTTCTGGATAGCCGTAGATTGAACCTCTAATTGGTTCACCAGCACTCTGTTTCAAAAGATTCTCGTTTTCTTCCTGTGTAAATGGTCTGTCCTAACTCTCAAGAGGTAGAATCCATTCATCATAAGATGCATAGCAACAGTCTCTGTTGTATGATATCTCACATTTTCACAATTAACACACGAACACCTAATCAATCTTGAAGTTAAAAAATCATCAAGTGTCTTTGCATGATTTATAAATCTAGTGACACCTTCTGCGAATTCTGGAATCATACCCGCTCGACCAGGATTGTTTTTATTATACATCCAACTACGATCAGGATCCATCTACACAAACAATAATGATAATTTTAATTCCAACAACTAAATTCACCAACTAAAAGACATTATTTATTTTAACTTATTCAAACAAATTAACAACTTTTTAACTTTAACTAGTTTAGTTTTGACCTAATTCCAACTACTAAATTCACCAACTAACCCCCAATATTTATTTTAACTTTTTTAAACTTAACAACTTTTTAACTTTAACTACATTAGTTTTGACTTAATTCCAACAACTCAATTCACTAACTAACCTACAACATTTATTTTAACTTATTTAAACAACTTAACAACTTTTTAACTTTAACTACATTAGTTTTGACTTAATTCCAACAACTCAATTCACTAACTAACCTACAACATTTATTTTAACTTATTTAAACAACTTAACAACTTTTTAACTTTAACTACATTAGTTTTGACTTAATTCCAACAACTCAATTCACTAACTAACCTACAACATTTATTTTAACTTATTTAAACAACTTAACAACTTTTTAACGTTAACTAGTTTAAT
>NW_006240065.1:16984-17065 GCF_000226075.1 Solanum tuberosum
TACCAACCTTTTCACTTTAACTAGTTTAGTTTTGATTTAATTCCGACAACTAAATTCACTAACTAACCCACAATATTTATT
>NW_006240065.1:17296-21224 GCF_000226075.1 Solanum tuberosum
TTAGTTTTGACTTAATTCCGACAACTAAATTCACTAACTAACCCACAACATTTATTTTAACTTATTCAAACAACTTAACAACTTTTTCACTTTAACTAGTTTAGTTTTGACTTAATTTCGACAACTAAATTCACTAACTAACCCACAACATTTATTTTAACTTATTCAAACAACTTAACAACTTTTTCACTTTAACTAGTTTAGTTTTGACTTTCGGAATTTGGTTTTCCCGCTTTCCGCAAACCGACCTCCGGATGTCGCTTTTAAAAGTAATTAGATGAAATAAAAATACCGACCTCATGAGGTCGGTATATTTTATATTTAATTGAGAAAATAATACCGACATCAAGAGGTCGGTTTTTATTGTAATTCATTTTTTCCGAGAAAAATTCCGACATCCAGAGGTCAGAATTTGGTTTTTCCTCTTTATTTTGCATAAAAACCGACTACTTGTAAATACCGACCTCCGAAGGTCGGAAATTACCGACCTCCATTTGAGGTCGGAAATTTTTAGGTCGGTATTCACTGTATTTTTAGTTGTGCTAGACAAAAGCCGTTGAATCTTTTTTATCATATTCAAAACAAACCACAATTCCGTCTTAACATTAAATAGTGATGCCCACTTGCAGAGCATAGATCTAGAATTTTAAGTTAGTTTGTATTTTGTGAAGTTTCATGTTGAATGTAACATACATATATAGTTTAGAGACTCGAAGGATGACCGATATATGTACGAGTAGATATGCATGTCTCGATATATGTACAAATATATACAATACATGATTCTTGGAATCGATCGACAATTTCATTTTTAATTATCTTTTTTTGTCGTTTTCTTTTCCCTATAGGAGTTTATGAAGAACTAGGATACGATTTCCTCAGATAAAATTTTCAATGGCTATTTTTATAAATAGAAATAATTAATAAAGAATTTTTTTTAGCATAAAATAATTAAGTTGCTATTTGATTGAACCTTCTCTGAATTATGTTTATCAAATCTAGCTAACTCCCAACTTAATTGAGATGTATTTTCTTCTTAAAGTATGTGTTATGACATCTTTACTAGGCTATTATATGAAGTTATGAACAAATAAATTAAGCTTTTATCTTTAGCAATCTTTCTTCTTATACAACCCTTGTTGGTATTTCAAATATTCTTTACAAAATGTATAATTTAAAACAACTTTGTGTTTGTATTCCAACTACATCAATTCTAATCAAAACTAAAAAATATTTGAAATTTATTGTCAAATGCATACTTGATTTTGCGTGTATTGTGTCAAGTTGTTCGGTAAATATGTGATTTCAAAGAAAATCTTCAATAGAGAAGAAGAAATGAAGAAAAATAGTTGAAAGATGATGAACAAGAAGGGGGGGGGGGGGGGTTAAGAAGAAAATAGACGCATTCATCCTATATGACGTCTTATATGATAACTTAGTGTCCTATGTGACGTTCAACACATGTGTTAGGTCACGTAGGACACATGTGTCTATTTATTAAATTTTATATAAGTTTAAGTATTTACTTGTACACATTCAAAGTTGGCATAAATATCAGTTGAAGCCAAATTAAATGACGTATTTATGTATTATGTCTTTGGTAAACATCTGATGATAATTCAAATAGAAAATTCATACATCTAATAATTCATATATGACACTTACAAAAAAGTAATGCTTTGATTCATGGCATACAATTATTCAATTATCCTCATTTACGATTAGGGTGATCAATAATGCAACATTCGCATACATACATGCATTATAATGAAGCAATTACAAACATATATCACACCAACATGAAATCACAACCATCACCTACCTCGAATCCAAGCTTGAATCCCCTAAGGCACTTGAATCTTCCCTTTCCAGATTCTTCCCGCTTGTTTGTGGTCTAAAACATACAATTAAGGCAAGGATCAATAAACGAGGCCTATTACCTGGATTATAATCAACAGAATAAACCCTAGGCCAACCCAAGATCCCAATACCCAAATTAGGGCTTTTTCCACCATTAACTTCAGATCAAAACCTCTCCCCAACGATAATTACCCAAGAAACTATGTTCTACGGATCGAAATACGCATTCAGGGAGTGAAAACCTTACCTTTAGCCTCAAGAATGGTGGAAAACTGTCAAGAGTCGCCTGGGGTTCGTTCCTTAGCTCTAAAAATAAAAAAGTGCAGAATGAGGGAGTTTAGGGATTTATTTACAACCTTAAGTCGCGTCTGGCCCGCCACAGCTGCTCTCATCCCGCTTCAGCGGCCCCGCCAGAGTGGCAAAGCCCCCCCGCCAAGGCGGCTTGCACGAACCAGTGAGCTATTTTAATAATTCCAAGACCCCAATTTCAAAACACACCTTTAACCAAGGACGTTTGACACTCAAAAAAATCCTTCCACGCTAAGATCGAGTTGTTTATATATATTATTTACTTCTCGCAATTTTGATAAATCATAATTTGCATTGCAATATTAGTCATTAACTTCTGAGAGTTAGAAAATTTAACTGAAAATTACTTCATCTATTTCAATTAATGTGAAGTGGTATGATTGGTCAAAAAATTTAAAACTAAATGAAGATTGTAATTAATGTAGTCAAAATGATAGCAATTAGTAGTTAATGATTGTGGCACTACATGCCATTGACAAATAATTACTTGTTTTGTAACATCCGACAATTTGAAATAACTACGAAGAGGCTTAAAATTGGAAAATTTCATTTTTTGAAAGAATTTTTAAAAATCTGGAAATTTGGCTAAGTATGGGAAAAAGGTGAGCTTTTGGCCAACTTTGAGCAGTCATAACTTCTAGCTCAGGATTATTTAGGTGTAGTTCCAGTTATGGTAGTAAATTTCGTGGAATGATCTTTCCAACGCCACTGATTTTTCTCGATTCCGAGTTCGTATGAGCGAGTTATGCCCTTTGGAAGTTGGGCAGTTGGCAGGGAAATCCGTCCGGAAATTTTAAGGGCATTTTGGTCTTTTCCCTAAATAATTCCTTTGGTTATATTGTTGTGTTAGACTGATTTTTAGATCAGTTTGTCCCATTTTAAAGAGTGAGAGTTAGGGCTTGGGAGAGAAGAGAGAAAGAAGAGGAGAAAGAGAAGAGCAAGCAAGGAGATCATCGTGGATATCGTCGGGGGTGATCCCTACTAGGTATGTGAGTTCATAGTGTTGGGTTGATTCTTTCCACCACACGCCAAACTCGTTTTATTTCCAAGAAAAGATTTGGTTGTGTTTGTTGAAGCCTTGTTGTTGTGGTTGTTGAAGTCTTGTGATTGTGTTGAAGTTCTTGTTGATTTTGGAACATGATTTGGTTGTGTTTTTTAGTTGAATCTCTTGTATGTTGAGGAATTTTATGATCCTTAGTGTTTGGGTTTGTAACCTTTGAAGTTATGGATAAATGCTATCAGAGTTATGGATAATAAGAAACATATTAAGAAACATACTAGTAGAAAGTTAAGAAAAATCAGAAGAAAATTAAACAAATTATATCCAGAATATAAACTACTTAATATCACAAAAACTGATAACATAAAATTAGATCAATTAATAGATAATATATCTAAAATAGAATGTAAATATATTCAATATTTAAAGATACAATGAATAGCGATAATAGCGAATATAAAGAAAAACTTACTGAAATAATTATAGCGAAAAGACAAGAATTAGAACATAGGCAAAATAGACTTAATAATAACATATTTGCAGAAATTTGTAAAAAATCTATAATTGCACAGAGAAAAACTATTTTTTATCTAGAAATACAAATAGAAAGTTTAGAATATAAACTTCAACACAATCTATAAATGAATAAGGAAGAATACGCAATAGATGAAAAAACATATGAAAACTATGACGGATTAAAAATAAAGATAATATTTTCTAATCTAGGAAGAAGATATAAGAAAATAGGTGACAATCTAA
>NW_006240066.1:0-1814 GCF_000226075.1 Solanum tuberosum
TCACTTTGAGAGACATTCAGCTGAAAATTGACAATATGAACTTGGACAAACCTCCTCTCATTAGCTAGCTTTTGGGGTTGATTTAGGCTCAGGTATCATATATATACATGGTATCAGAGCCACTCCAAAAGATGGCACTTTTATAGATGTTTCTGTGATTGCCCTTTCCACATAGTACAAATAGATCCATTTCAATTTTTCAATTATTGCATGTTGATGTTTGGGTCCATATAAATGGAATACTTTTGATGGAATGAGGTTCTTTCTAACTATTGTTGATGATCACTCTAGATGGACATGGGTTTACTTGTTAAGGCTGAAATCAGATGTTCTTTTAGTCTTTTTTTTTTATACAAGTACAAACTCAATTCGGAAAGACAGTGCAAATATTGAGGTCTGATAATGGTGGTGAGTTCTTTAGCTATGATTGTTGTCAGCTGCTTCAGAGTCTTGGCATATTACATGAAAGTTCCTGTCCGTACACACCACGGCAAAATGGTGTTGTTGATAGAAAACATCGACACATACTTGAAACTTCAAGGGCAATTAAATTTCAAAGTGGTCTGCCTAACAGGTTT
This sequence comes from Solanum tuberosum, assembly GCF_000226075.1. Classification (NCBI taxonomy): domain Eukaryota; kingdom Viridiplantae; phylum Streptophyta; class Magnoliopsida; order Solanales; family Solanaceae; genus Solanum; species Solanum tuberosum. Next base: position 579 of record NW_006240066.1, read on the forward strand.
TGGGGACTGTGTATTGAGACATTTGCGTATATTTTGAATAAAATACCTTCCTCATTGTTAAATGGGAAGTCACCTTTTGAGGTAATGTTTAACAAGGTCCCTTTTTTGACACACCTAAGGGTCATAGGGTGTTTATATTTTGCAACCAACCTTATATAGAAGGACAAGTTTGGTCCTAGGACAGTGAAGTTTGTTTTGGTTAGATACAGTTCCCATCAGAAAAGCTACAAATTGTATGACCTTGAAAACAAAATCATTTTTGTTAGCAGGGATGTGGTGTTCATAGAGACCATATTCCCTGTCACGACCCGAGAGTACCCCCTAGTCGTAACATGGCGTATTCGACCCCAAAGGGGTCTTATACGAGCCACATAGTCATTCATTGCATTCAATAATGAAAATAGTGCGGAATAAAAAAAAACTTATTTACATCCACACATTTAAACTTCATTAAAACAACTTTAAAAACACACAGCGGAAGTCTAAGTCTCACATGGCCATCTTAGACACAGTCACAAAACATAAGTAGGGACACGGCCCTTTACAATCAAAAGAAGTCTATTAAGTCTATTACATGAACAAAAGAACTTAAAAGTCTTATCCTCGAATCCATGAGGACATACCAAGTCTTGGAGGAAAGCAATCCAACACTTCAAACTAGCTAGGAGGGATCACTTGCCGGAACCTACACTTATAGTAAAAATATGAAGAATATGGGTTAGTACACAAAAATGTACTAAGTATGATGACCATGCAAAACATGCTTAAAAAGGGACATTTTAGTTAGAAACCATGCATTATGCCACCTTTTTGAAATATCATGAACAATAGCATAAAAGACATACAAGACAAGCATAAACATCAAGTAAGTCATAATATCACCTTTAAACAATATCAACATGAAAACCTTTACCTTGGACCTTCACCTCAAGAAACCCTTATGCTATACCTCGTGCAATGTATGGATGGCGTCCCATACCACCATCCATACTAAGGCACCACATTTAGGTCACTTAAAGTAACTTATCATTCCTTTCTTTCACCTTTGCACAATATTCATACATAAGAGGTATATCACTAATTAAGACATGACAAGGGAAAATAACTCGTAATATAACCCAAGTATAGCATGCATCTCATATTAAGCATTTGAGAGCCAACATTCTTTAATAACCTCATTTAGGGCACATTTATGTCACATACATTAGGATATAGAGAAACTCACTATGACCCTCT
>NW_006240066.1:8168-11988 GCF_000226075.1 Solanum tuberosum
TTCAAAAATCTGGAAATTTGGCTAAGTGTGGAAATCAGTGAGTTTTTGGCCAACTTTGAGCAGTCATAACTCCTAGCTCAGGATGATCCAGGAGTAGTTCCAGTTATGTTTGGAAAGCCCTTGGAACGATCTTTCCAACGCCACCGAGTTTGCTCGATTTCGAGTTCGTATGAGTGAGTTATGCCCTTTGAAAGTTGGGCAGTTGGCAAGGAGTCCGTCCGGAAATTTAAGGGCATTTTGGTCTTTTCACAAATCTTTTCTTTTGAGGTTATATTATTGTGTTAGGCTGATTGTGGATCATTTTGTTCCATTTTTAAAAGAGTAAGGGTTAGGGTTCTTGAGTGAAGGAAGAGAAGAAGAAGGTTTCTTGCATCAATTTTCGTGGGTTTTCTCAATACTAAGGTATGGTGGCTCTTTATCTAAAGCTAGTTTTCGCTTTAGAACCAATTTCAAAGGATTTTCAAATTCTCAAAAGTTATGAAAAACTTCTATTTGTTACTCTACTCAAGGGTTCTTGCATTAAGTGGTTTTAAATGATGGATTGTGATATTGTTGATGTTTATGATTTTCTATATCTATTGATTAATGTTGAGGATGGCTTTGGAGGATGGTAAGTTGGCTTAATCTCATATTATTGATATAATTGTTCTTGCTTGGTTTGATCCACTTATGGTGGAGGTGTTTAATTATGGATTGTATTATGAATATGGCCTTGAAGGCATTATCTATTGAATTAAAGTGTTATCAAGTTATGAAGTGTTATAGTACTATGTGAAGGTAAATATGTGAAGGTATTCTTATGGTTATAAGGTGATCTTGTACAAAGTGTTATTGTAGTGTTATATCTTGTTCTTGTGTCTAAGTATGGGAGAAATGTTTTAGAGATGGGAATTGAACTAATGGTATATAGGAAATAACATATGCCCTTTGGAAAAATGGTCCAACACTTAGAAAAAAATTTAGGCGGGTGAACAGTAACCAGGCTTACTGGAATTTGCATTTCCTTCCGGACAGACTTTACGAAAATGGGCATAACTTCTTCGTCCGAACTCCGAATGAGGTGAAACGAAGTGCGTTAGGTAGCTAACTCAAAGGGCTTTCCATGGATATATTATTGTCCACCCAATTAATTTGTGTGCTAGGAGATATGACCCTTCAAAGTAGACCCTCGAAAAAGGCTTCACTTGGAAATTTCGGATTTTGATACGGTTGCTCTAAAATTTGGGTTAGACCCATTTCCCACTCAATTTGACCCCCTAAACAAGAATATGAAGTCGGATTTTCGAAAAACGAAACGGATCTTTTTATATACAGCTAAACAAGTTTCCGGTAACTTCCAAAGCACATTTTTAAGAACTTTTTGGGTCAAATTCAAATATAATCATTTCATTAAGTTCTCGACTCCAAACTCACATGTGAGGCTCTAGTTTCACTCTATCATTTTCTGGGTCGTTACATTCCCTTTCAGGGGAAGTGTGGAGGAAGGCCAACATGACTCAATGTTGCAACATCATTTTTCTTATGATGATTTGAGTATACACTCAATCCCTGTTACCAGTGAATTTGAGCCAACTTGTTAGAATGTGGTTACAGCTCCTGAGAATGCTGTTGAGGTTTCAGTAGACATTGAAGACGTATCTCCAAATATTGCTGCAGATCACACTGCTGATGTAGGAGTCGGGAAATTAGCAAGAGGCTCTAGACCACCAATATGGCACAAGGACTATGTAGTCAAGGCAGGTTCTAGCACTTGTTTGTATCCACTTAGTGCTAACATAGACTATTCTGGATTGTCTTCAAAATATCAAAGCTATGTGTCAAAGTTTTCGACTAAGACTGAACTCTCAAGTTACATAGAAGTTGATGCTGATAAGAGGTGGGTGTTGTCCATGAAAGATGAAATACAAACATTGGAGGATAACAAGACTTAGGAGATTGTCTCACTTCCAAAAGAAAAAAAGGCAATAGGATGTAGATGGGTGTACAAAATCAAGTATAAGGCAGATGGGGAAGTGGAAAGATTCAAGGCAAGACTAGTGGCAAAGGGGTAAAATCAAAAGGAAGGATTTGATTATCAAGAGACATTTTCCCCTGTGGTCAAAATGCGTACATTCAGGGCTATTGTATCAATAGCAGCAACTAAAGGTTGGAAGTTATATCAAGTGGACGTTTACAATACATTCTTGCAAGGAGATTTGTTTGAAGAAGTATACATGACTATTCCTGATGGTTTTGCTGGAAAGAACAGAAATGAGGGTCGAGTATGTTGACTTCTAAAGTCCTTGTATGGATTGAAGCAAGCATCGCGACAATGGAACATTAATCTCACCACTGCCCTGACTACAATTGGTTTTTGCCAAAGCACAGCTGACTACTCTTTGTTTACAAAGAATGAGGGTGACAAAATAGTGATAATCCTAATTTATGTAGATGATATTCTACTAATAGGGAATGATCACTGCATGATGAAACATACCAAAGAAGTCCTTCATACAACTTTCAAAATCAAAGACTTGGGAGAGCTAAGGTATTTCCTTGGAATAGAGTTCGCTAGAAGTGAAGTTAGAATCCTAATGCATCAGAGAAAGTATGCACTGGAATTGGTGGTAGACATGGGACTAGCAGGGGCCAAGCCTATTACGACTCCAATGGACAAAAATAAAAAACTTACCACAACTGAATTTGATCATCACATATTGTTATCCTCTGAAGATTTGGCATTGTAAAATCCTATCAGTTATCAGAAGCTCATTGGGAGGTTATTATATCTTACAACCACAAGACCAGATATTACATTTTCTGTACAAACTTTGAGTCAATTTATGCACTCTCCAAAAAAATCTCACATGGAAGAAGCCCTCAGATTGGTCAAGTACGTGAAGTATGCACCAGGGCTTGGTATATTGATGTCTTCAAATGGTAATGATCTCTTAAAAATTTACTATGATGCTGACTGGGGGGCTTGTATTAATAGCAGAAAGTCCATTACAGGTTATCTAGTTCATTATGGGAATTCACCTATTTATTGGAAGTCAAAGAAGCAAGCAACTGTTTCCAAAAGTTCAGCAGAGGCTGAGTATAGGGCTATGGCTTCTTCAGTGGCAGAAGTGGTATGGATGATTAGCATGTTCAAAGAACTTGGGGTGAATATTGAAGTTCCTGTTACATTGTACTCTGACAACAAGTCAGCACTTCAAATAACTGTTAATCATGCCTTTCATGAGAGAACCAAACATATAGACATTGATTGTCATTTCACCAGGGAGAAAATTCAGGAAGGACTGATTGTTACTACTTACATACCCTCTGCAGAACAACCTGATGATTTGTTTACAAAGGGACTTGGTCGATATCTACATTTGCATTTGTTATCCAAGCTAGGTATGAAGAATATCTTCATAAATCCCAGCTTGAGGGGAAGTGTGAAGAAGATCAATAAATGTGTAAATGTGCCTTTGTTAGTTAAAAGTTAGTTACTGATAGTTAGTGTCACGCCCCGAGCCTACACCCTGGGCGGGACCGGCACTCGGAGACCATTGCTGGCCCCAAGCGAACCCTTGGCCTGGCTTTCTTAACTCAGCGGAAACCTACTCAACAGAATAACTCAATGCCATGCAAAGACATAAACAACTTAAATGATACACAATTGGCCAAAAAGGCAACTCGAGTCTCAAAATAGAATATTTACATATACATACATATACATGGATGAGAGACTCAAAACTAACTGACTGACTGTCTATGAAGCCTCTAAAATACTTAGATGGATGTTGGGACAGACCCCGCAACACCCTAATAAAACAAAACTAAGATAATCAAA
>NW_006240066.1:12603-12851 GCF_000226075.1 Solanum tuberosum
CTATCTAAAAAGAACATCTCAAAACCATATTTTTAATATGATCATTGATGACTCGGGATATTCATACTGCTTAAACATTGATGGTATATCTAGAGACCATACTGTTTAAACATTGATGACATACTCGATTTGTCATACTAATCATATTTTAGAAACTTTTTTGAAAAACTCATCTTTTAAAAAAAAAAGAAGAGATAGTGCTCAAACTTCTCAAAACTCTTTTGGAAATCTCAGTTTCCTCTCAACTT
>NW_006240066.1:13060-21178 GCF_000226075.1 Solanum tuberosum
TAAAACGTTCAATGAAGACTCTTGAAAAGCTTTAAAGACTTGCCTTGACTTGCTTAACTTCTAAGCTTGGCGCTAACTTCACTTGACTTGGAATCTAATTTTCTTGAATTGAATTATGGATTCAAGGACTTGATTGGTGTTTGGAAGGGTCTCATGATGTTTAGGAATGATTTGGGACATCCACACTTAAGAAAATCTTCGAACATAATTTCTGAAAACAGTGGAGTCCGCGTCCTGTCCGCGACGCGGAGAAGATTTTTGTTCACAGAGGGAACAAGTCCGCGATGCGGAAGTGCTCCTCGCAAGCTGCCCGACTTTCTCCTTCACGTTACCAACTCTAAACTCTCTAATTTCAAGGGTTCCGTCCCCCAATCACTTAGAACATAAAGTCCCCCAACATTCAATAGAATACAACTCAAAGATCCCAACCGGAAACAAGTCCCAAATCAACAAGAATCTCAACATCACAATCAACAACAATACCAACAATAATTTCAACAACAACAACTAACAACTTCAACAATTCCAACAGCTTTAACAACAAATCCAATCCTTTCTCAAATCATAAAAATGAGCTTGGTGTGTGGGGGAAAGGATCAACCCACACAAAGAACTCACATACCTTAATAGGGATCACCCCCGACGAAAATCCACGATGATCTCCTCGATTTTCCTCTTCTTCTTCTCCTTCTTCTCTTCTCAAGCCCTAGCCTTCACTTTCTTAAAAATGGATAAAATGATCCAAAGATCATCCCTATACAACAATATAATCCCAATTTACACGACTGAAACTTGCTTGATCTTCCTCTTGCTTCTCTTCTTCTTCTTCTCCTTCTTCACTCTCAAGCCCTAGCCTTCACTCTCTTAAAAATGGAACAAAAATGATCCAAAGATCAGCCCTATACAACAATATAATCCCAAAAGAATTGGCTAGGGAAAAGACTAAAATGCCCTTAATGATTCCCGGACGGATTTCCTTGTCAATTGCCCAACTTTCAAAGGGCCATAACTCGCTCATACGAACTCGGAATTGAGCAAACTCGGCGGCGTTGGAAAGATCATTCCACAAGCTTCACAACCATAACTGGAACTACTCCTAACTCATCCTGAGATGGAAGTTATGACTGCTCAAAGTTGGCCAAAAACTCACCTTTTCCATACTTAGCCAAAATTTTCCAGGTTTCAAATCATTTCCAAAAATTTCAAATTTCAAATTCTGAGCCTCTTCTTAGTTATTAAAATTTTCCGGATGTTACAGTTAGTTTAATTAAATATCATATTAGATGAGTAATTAGATGGTTAGAGATGACGTGTAAAGTCAGTTAGAAAGTTTGTTAGACACAGTGGTGTCAACTTGTATATAATGCAGTTCACTGCATCATTCTTTTTCAATGCAAGATATTTTCTCTTATTCTTCAATTCATCTCTTTCCTTCCTGCATTGTTCATGGATTCTATCATGAGCCACTCCAAAAGATGTCACTTTTATAGATGTTTCTGTGGTTTCCTCTGTCTTGAGAGCGGAAAATCCCTCGTTATCCACAACCTGTAGGTTATTCTATGGTAACAATTTCTCTTTGGTATCTGTTTATTCCTTTTATATATAGTAGCTGCTCCCTTAGCTTTCATCTTTGTTCTCTAAATTATTCTTTCTTATTTTGCTAGCTGCTCCCCGTATAGATCAGATACTTGAGGATGTTCATTATTTTCCGAAGCATACTCAAGTTTATCTTTTTCTTTGTTGTCAACCTTTCCAGTAGTATTTTGTTGGTTGCTCCTAATTGTAACTACTGTACTGAGAGAGAAGTTTACATATTTTGACTTGACATATATAACTGGTTATGTTGTTTTGGATTTTAACTAAACTAATTTCGATCAAATTAAAAATATGCATGGTGTTTGACCAGATGTCTTCAAGCAATTCACCGAACCGGATGGAAAATTCAAGGAAACGCTTACCAATGATGTTCAAGGATTATTGAGTTTGTATGAAGCATCACATCTGAGAGTGCACGATAAGGAGATTCTTGAAGAAGCTCTTACCTTTACCACCAATCATCTTGAGTTCATGCTCCCCAGCTTGACCAACTCGCTAAAAGTTCAAGTTACTGAAGTCTTAAGGTACCCTATTCATAAAGCTACACCAAGGGTGGGATCAAGGAATTACATATCCATTTGCAAAGGCATTGATGCACACAACGATTTGCTTTTGAGATTTGCGAAATTGAATTTTAATGTATTGCAGAAGCTGCACCAGAGAGAGCTTAGCGAGCTTACCAGGTACATTATTTGATTTATCTTCCTTAATTTTATTATGAATTTTGGTTTAATGTACGAGAATTAAATGCAACAAATCAATCTTATATATGATGTAGGTGGTGGAAAGATTTGGATTTTGTAAACAAATATCCATATTGAAGAGATAGATTGGTTGAGTGCTATTTTTGGATATTAGGAGTATATTTTGAGCCAAAGTATAGTCGTGCGAGAAAAATGCTAACAAACGTAATTCAGATTGACAGCGTCATTGATGACACTTTTGATGCTTATGCAAACGAACTTGTGCCTTTCACCGATGCAATCCAGAGGTAATTAATTGTAAATCCTATTGTTATTGTGTGACGTAAAAGTTTGCTTTTAGGTCTGATACAAATCCTGATTTTTCGATGGGACATTACTACGATCGATTCATTACCTCCATATATGAGACCTATTTATCTATCCCTTCTAGATGTTTACAGTGAAATGGAGGAAATATTGGCCAACGAATGTAATTCAGACCGCATATATTATGCAAAATATGAGGTAATATTGCTTGACTAACCCATATATAAATCAGTTCAGTTAAATTGAAGAAATAAAAACTTTTATGACAAGGAATATCTCTCATACCAAAAGAAGAAGATATTTATTTTCTAGCTTAATTACTTTGTATTTAATTTCCATTTTAGATGAAGAAGCTGCAGGTGAGAACCTTTATGAGGGCTGCCCAATGGTTGGATGATGGCTATACTCCGAATTGTGAGGAGTATATGAAGAATGCACTTGAAAGCTGTGGCTATATGATGACAGCAACAACCTCCTTGATCGGTATAGACGATTTATATCTAGAGAGACTTTTGAATGGATGATAAATGAGCCTTTGATAGTTCGATCTATCTCAGTAATTAACAGGATAACGTGTGATATGACTGGACATGAAGTAAGTACAACAACAAATATCTATTTATTTTGTTTCCCAGGATCACACTTTTAATTTTGTAATAAAAATTGTACTGAAGATATTTCATGTAGGTTGAACAACAAAGAGCACATATACCTTCAATTATTGAATGATACATGAAAGAATATGGAGCTTCAAAGGAAGAGACATACATTGAGTTTCAGAAGGAAATCATGAATGCATGGAAAGATATAAACAACACATTAATATTCCGTCCTACTGAAGTACCAATGTTTGTCCTCGAACGAGTTTTAAATTGTGCACGCGTGATGACACTCTATACCAAGAGGGAGATGGATACACAAACTCCGGAGGAATTGTCAAGAGCAAGATTAACTTGTTGTTGGTTGAATCTATCGATGTGTGATCATGATAATGACGCAGATGAACTTTTGATCAAGTATTAATTTGAAGGAAAATAAGGCATTTGAATGGAAGTTTATGCAAGTATGCAACTGATATTACATGAAACCATTTATTCATCTTACAAATGTCTGAGAGCAAGTTAGTAGTTTTCAACCAACTTGATAATATATGTTTTTTCGTTTATAAATAATGGCACGAATGGATTATTTGTGTCAAAGCAGTGGCATGGATGAGCTCAACTTTTAACGGATGACATAAATAAGTCTTTTCTCAAAGTTGGACACGAATGGGTCACTTGTCTCAACGGCAGTGACATAGGCAAACAAACAGTTACCGTGCATTCTCATTCTCAAGTTACATTGGTGAATCGTCTCTCCGGATCTTATCACTAATCAAATTACATATTCCAATTATTTGTATGCTGAATTTAGAACCATATGTGAAAAGAGTATACTAGCTTTCCCATGATATGGCAAACAGAGTATACTCTCTCTGTTATAAACAACGCATTAATATTCCGTCCTACTGAAGTACCAATGTTTGTCCTCGAACGAGTTTTAAATTGTGCACGCGTGATGACACTCTATACCAAGAGGGAGATGGATACACAAACTCCAGAGGAAATGTCAAGAGCATGATTAACTTGTTGTTGGTTGAATCTATCGATGTGTGATCATGATAATGACGCAGATGAACTTTTGATCAAGTATTAATTTGGAGCAAAATAAGGGATTTGAATGGAAGTTTATGCAATTGATATTACATGAAACCATTGATTCATTTTACGAATGTCTGAGAGCAAGTTAGCAGTTTTGATAGTATATGTTTTTTCGTTTATAAATAATGGCACGAATGGATTATTTGTGTCAAAGCAGTGGCATGGATGAGCTCAACTTTTAACGGATGACATAAATAAGTCTTTTCTCAAAGTTGGACACGAATGGGTCACTTGTCTCAACGGCAGTGACATAGGCAAACAAACAGTTACCGTGCATTCTCATTCTCAAGTTACATTGGTGAATCGTCTCTCCGGATCTTATCACTAATCAAATTACATATTCCAATTATTTGTATGCTGAATTTAGAACCATATGTGAAAAGAGTATACTAGCTTTCCCATGATATGGCAAACAGAGTATACTCTCTCTGTTTCTCTTTGCTGGCTCACCTTTATCGCACCCTTTTCAGAACTTGCACTCCATAGTTTATTGATAACTGTTCATTAAAAATGAGATCAATAACCTAACAAATAAGACATGTTACATTACACTGACAAAAGAATCATCAATAAAACAAAAGCAAATTAATATGGAGTAGCTCAAGAATTCTTCAAAGAACTCTTCGAACAGTTGCATCAAGAAATCAATCTCCTCCTGCTCAAAATCAAATTATTATGCCTAAACAATGGAAACAGAAAAAGATTATATAGATACAAGATGCAACTTCATAGGTGCAAATGTTTTCACGGACAATGTTCTATTGAAAAATTACAGAAACAACCTCTTTAATCATCTTCATGAAGTAGGAATAAGATTTGTGTACACCCCATCCTCGTCAGACTCTACCTGTGGGATGCTCTTGTTGTTGCTGTTTTATTGAAAATTAATCATTATATTATTTATTTATTTTATCGTGTTTGGTAAGTAAACAATAATTATTGTCCCAAAAACATCTATATGCAATCTAGAAATCGGTAAGTTATATCTAGCCTCTGCCCCTTGGCGAGAAAAAAAATATCATTTCTGAAACTTTTTTCCGCTACTACTCCCACTAAAAAAGTCATTTTCTTGATTCTGAAGAAACTATTTGCAAAGTCAATTTAACAAAAGGCGAACCTTGGAACGGGTACAGTTTTCATGAGTAGAGAAAGCAAAAGCAGTGATAACTGGTATTCCAAGTTTGGAAGAAATGTTGCAAATATTCTTAAGATTAGGATTTAGGAGTAAGAAATTTGTGACCCTCTTCCACTGGTAAACCTCTAGAGTTAGCCCATCTCCTGTTGTCATCCATTATTATAGCAACAGGTATTAGCTCTGAATCATGAATTATTTTGATATATAGGACAACAAGGCTCAGTGAGTATGAATTAAACAAAGCCATATAAAGGCCAGTCAAAAATTATCCTGGGATTAACTCTTCTTATCCATTATACTGAACGACCCCTTAATATATACTTCATTTCCTATCCCTATGACATAAGATAATATTTATAAGGTTGATCTTATTTCTCTTAATAATTTTATAGCCTTAAGATAATTTATTTGATAGGAAATAGACTTGCTGAAAGCACTTATGTGAGTGTTTCATGGTGTGGTCATCTTTTATGAAAGACTTGGGTCATCTTTCTAGAACACTCATGAGATTCAAGGCCTGTGTGCATTACCATAAAAATAATATGTTAGTACAGCAGTATTTGCATAATATCAAGGATATAGTATGTATTGTCGGGTCTCAACTTATGTTCATTTTATTCAAGAATACTTCACTTTGTGGATATTTGTTGTTGTCTCATTTCACTATGTGTCAACTCAACTTGAAATATATATATTGACTAGATTCACTGCACATGCGTTGCACGTGTAGGTTAAGTCCTGAGATCCCTATACACGATATATTTTATGTATATTTTAGGCTTTCAACATATCAATATGCATTTAATATTGCACTACGTCATACTAAGTAAATGGCCAATCTATTTGCCTTCTTGCTTGTTCGGTAGCATGTAGTGACGAACGTCGTATTCTTAAATTGTTATTAGGCAATTTGTTAGTAAGTAATTGTGCACGAATTAACAGTTTATCCTCTTAGTTATGTCGTGTCATGAACTGTATGCTCCCTTTCAATATTTGAAATTCAGTGTACCCTGTATTTGAATAACTTTATATACACAAAAGTAATGTCTTCTGTGGTAGCTGTCTGTTGTTTTTCATATCGTCTCCTCTTCCACAAAACCTAAGAATTTGTCCAATATAATTTCCATTAGCTACATGTGTGGTGTATGTTTTTTCTTGTTTGATTTCTTGCAATTTTGGTATTAATCAAATCTCACCTAATACTTTCTTGTAGACAGTATTTTCTTGTGTATGTCCCGGTGTATCAATCTGGTTGTTCAGTCATGACCTACACTTTTTTTGTTAACATAGATATTCCTCTAGATAGTGCAACATATAGTTTGCCATGCGAGAAAGCATGTTGTGGTAGGTATACTCCTCACATGCGAGAAAGCATGTTGTAGTAGGTATACTCCTACATTTGATATTGTTTGACCTTTAGCTTTATTTATCATCATTGCAAAAACATAGACATATTGGAAATTGTTTCCGAATAAATTTGAAAGGGTATTGTTGTTTTTTCTACATGTATGATATTCTCGTCAAAGTCTCTACAAATCAACCTTGCCCCATTGCATAAGCCATTTGAAGGGTCCTGTAACATCCGGCAATTTGAAATAACTATGCAGAGGCTTAGAATTGGAAATAGTCATTTTTGGAAAGAATTAAAAATTTGGAAAAAATTGGTTAAGTATGGAAAAAAAGTGAGTTTTTGGTCAACTTTGAACAGTCATAACTCCTAGCTCAGGATGAGTTAGGTGTAGTTCCAGTTATTTTTGTGAAGCCCGTGGAATGATCTTTCCAACGCCGCCGAGTTTATGTGATTTCGAGTTCGTATGAGTGAGTTATGCCCTTTGGAAGTTGGGCTGTTGGCACAGGGCAGTTCATCCGAAAATTTTAAGGGTATTTTGGTCTTTTCCCTAACCAATTCTTTTGGTTATTAAAAGGGTCCGAGCGGATTTTTAGATCAGTTTTCCTTTTTTAAAGGAGTGAGAATGAGGGTTAGGGCTTTGAGAGAGAAGAGGAGAAGGAGAAGGAGAAGAAGAAGCAAGGTTCGTGGAGATCGTCGTGGATTTCGTCGGGGGTGATCCCTATTAAGGTATGTGAGTTCATAGTGTTGGTTGATTCATTCACCCACACGCCAAACTCGTTTTAATTCCGAGAAAAGATTGATTGTGTTTATTGAAGTTGTTGGTTGTGACTGTGTTGAAGTTCTTGTTGATTTGGGGCATGTTTCTGGTTGTGTTTCTGGGTTAAATCTATTGTATGTTGAGGGGTTTTATGATGTTAAATGTTTGGGGCTGGAAACTTTGAAGTTGGGAAGGTTTAGAGTTGGAAAAGCAAAGGAGAAAAGTCGAGTTTTCGGGGAAAAGGGGTGGCACGTCGCGCCTACCAGCGCACCCCAAAAGGGACTCTAAAGTCTAGCCTTTGTGGCGGCGCGCCTAGCAGTGCGCCCCAGCTGCCCTTCTGAACTTGTGGTCTGGCTGTAAAACCCCGTATTCGAAACAGACCAAAAATACAGATTTCGAAAAGTTGAAGGTGCAACTTACGGTCACCATCCACGGACCGTAGGTCAGACCACGGCCCGTGCTGGTGGTCCGTGGTTCACCACTGCAACCCCTCCCAGACCCAGCTCAGAAAATTGGCTAAGTCCCGACTCACGGACAGACTCACGGTCCGTGGTCTGTGTCCGTGGATC
>NW_006240067.1:0-21085 GCF_000226075.1 Solanum tuberosum
ACCAGTTCCGCTACGAAAAATGGTATCAGAGCTATGGGAAGGTGAATCATTCATCTGCATGGTTTCAAGAAAAACAGTTCAAGCTCCAACTGATTTGTTTAATATAAATAGTGATGTAGACTCAAACAACACATTTGCTATCAATAATATGGTGGCAGAGCAATAACAAACTCTTGTATGGATTGTTTTGTTATCTTATAATGTGATATCTTTAACTATAAAAAAAGTCACATTTTTCACAAGGCTAAATATTTTAATTTCAAAAAGTAAGAAAGTCAGTAGACTAACTATTTAATAAATCACCACTACAAGTAGTCTTAAAAGGCAACAAAAATAGATATTCACCTTTTCAAACAATCATCCATTGAACAACACAAAGTGCCTAAATGCATCTACAACAATCTGTTACAACACAATATTTAAATATATATATTGATTTACACATTGATATGCCTTAGTCATTACAACATAAAAATAATACATTCTAATTTATAAAAACTTACGAAAATAATTAAAAGTTTATAACATGAAGCCACTGAAATAAAATGAATATTAACACTATGACTAGGTTATTCTAAGAGTAAAAAAGAAAAATAAAATGATAAAAAAAAACTCCAACCACTATTTGGGGATTAACTCAATATAGAAGACTCTAAAATATCTATATCGATCTACTCTTTGAGCTTACTTCGACAATGTCTTATGTAGTGGTTGATCTTATTAAATTTCTATATCGATTTTTGTCTTAACCCCTTTTAGCTTAAGGTTATCATTTGTTAAGTCACCAAAACATAAAAGTGTGCATATTACATTTGTGTTTTTTTATTATAAAACATCTCTGTATTATTTTAACAACTTATAGGGTAAGCAAATAGTTATGATCCATTCTTCCAATTAACTTCCTATTTTCCTTCTCATTATCTTCAATTTTAACCTTCAAATTTGTCAAAAAGCACTCTCTTTAATTCTCAGTGTAAATCTATTCTTTAAAGTCATAGTAATGATAAAAAGATTATTGTTGATTCTTTTTTACAAATTTCCATTTAATATTTATTATTAAAAAAATATTGATGATGAATAAGATCACATTATAGCAGCTTTATTTATCTTAGAGATGTACAATTCTCTTCCAGATTTACATACCGAGTTGGAGATGATATCTCTTCTGTTCAAAGAACTTATTACAGAATACCATAACTATTAAGCAGTATTATTCAAGTGACAATATCTCTACGTAACATTTTATCAAATACCAAATAGGCATCATAAATTTGTACTCCAAAAACTAACACACAAGTAGTCAAATATAAATAAATGAATAATAATAACAATAGATCACAAGCAATACAATAAAAAATAATTTGGAATTCAACATAACTTCATACGATGACAAATAGAGTACAAACTATATCCTTGTATGCATTAGAAAGAAATAAAAGAAAAACCTTACATACTCCAAGATGACAGTTGATGAAGAGACGAGTGTTGGCTGAAGAAGTAATTTTGTTTTTCATTGGATTGATTGAAGTCTTTCTAGGTTGAATAGAAAGGCACAAGAAAGTAAATGCTAAATAAAAGTATCAGATGTGGCTTGTGGGGCTGGATGAGCTAAAAAAGATAGGGAAACTAAATGAATAGGGTTTATTATTGGAGGGATAATTAAAATTTTTTTTTTTTTGCTCTTTTACCAGCCATTTTATTTTATTTGCCAGTGAAAATGCAGTCTTTTCTAGCCATTGTATATTTACCGTTAATTTCTTAACTTCATGAGTAAATTAGTGGCAATTAGCTTATTGCTTCTAACTAAATGCTACTAAAGACTTTTTTTTTCTAGTAGTGACACTCGTCTGACTCCATATCTTTACTTGTAAGCTACCCACAATCAATTAGTGCGGTCCCCTTTACAATCGTACACATACTCAATTTATCAAACCCCACATATGCTCACAGTACTATAATGAAGCCACCATTATTACTACTAACAAACATCATAACCACACCAGCCACTTACCTTACTCTCAAACCGTCACTCGTATAAAAGTCTTCTTATCAAAAACATTGTCGCCTCCAAAAATTTCAAATTAAGTCTACTTCTCTTTCCATTTAAGCATTTCCTGACATATACGGGTCTCACCCCAAGTTGATAGCACTAATTTCAAATCTAATAGTATTTTATGTCAAGATAAAGCTATTACATCACACCCAAAGTCAATTCCACACAAGCCTTCACATACCATGCTTCAACTACCATTCCAAACAATCACATACCTCATACCAACACTCGGAGAAATTCTTGGTCACTCAAATATTTTTTTATACTATAAGCTTATAACCTCCATTCACCATCAAATGTCTATATACGCTTCATAATAGTCTGTGTAGTCCCATTAATAGAGTAGTTTCCACCCTTTCTTAAAATCCTCAATAATTATGTAGAGCTGTAGGTCCATATCGTTTGTCACGACCCAAACTGTCGTGATTGACACCCACTCTAACCCTCCAGTGGGAAAAACATTAATACTAATTAGCTAACCCAATAACCACACAACTAAGCCAATTACTAGACATTTAAAGATACGGAATCAGGTTTAGATGCAATAGTCAAATAGAGTTCTCACAAACTCCAAAAGTCTAACAAACAAATGCGAAAATTATTCCCTAGAACCTGAAAGTCAATGTACCAAAACTCTAACAAGGAACCATAAGTCTAAAGAAAATGGATACAACCCAATTAAACATACGAATATCTAAAGTACTAATCTAAGTCTGAATAAGATGGAATGAGCAAAAGGAGAACTAATGGTAGCCTGGAAGAATTGGTTCACCCTTGAATTCGATCGATTACTGGTCTTCTAAATAAGGTCTGTCAGTAGCCGCCTGAAGATGCCCTGTACTCAACAAAGAAAAAATAAGTGCAGTATCTGTACACAACCATAGTATACTGGTAGGATCACACGACTATCCCAATAAGTAAAATATATCCAAGTAACCACAACATGATAGAATATGCATATATCGAACATATACAATATCAATCATCATTTCAGGATCAATGTACAATTCCATATTCTCACTAATACATCTATATTAAAAGTCAATGTTCCTCTCATGGAACCCACACCCAAACTGTTAGTGTACCGGTGCGTGGTACCCGATCCAAGTTAGTGTGCCGGACGTGACACCCGATCCCATATATGCGCCGGAACGTGGCACCCGATCCAAGTTAGTGTGTTGGAACGAAACACCCGATCCATTCAACAAGCCACAATCACAATCACAATGTACATTCTCATAATCATACAAGTAAGTGTTGATTCATGGCATACAATTATTCATTCATACTCATTTACGATTAGTGTGATCAGTAATGCAACATTCGCATACATATATGCATTAAAATGAAGTAATTACTAACATACATCACACCAAAATGAAATCACAACCATCACCTACCTCGAACAAATTTGGAACCCTAAAAAGAAACTTGATTCTTCCCTTTCCAGATTTTGTCTGCTTGCTCTAGGTCTACAAACAAATAATTCAATACGGGGATCAATAATTAAGGTCTAAATTACCTAGATTATGACAAACCCAATAACCCAAGACCCAAATTATGGTCCTAAGGTACAGCTAGGGTTTTTCCCATCACCCAAAACCGTTCAAACCCTTCCCCAATGATATACAATCAAATTTTACGTTTACGGATTGAAAAGCGGAATTGGGGAGCGAAAACCTTACCTTTAGCACCAAATTTTCGTGGAAAACTGTCAAGAACTCGTTTGGGGTCGTCTCCTAGCTCTCAAAAACTAAAATTGTAGAATAATGGCATTTTTTTGGGTTTATTTCCGACTTAATTCGCGACTGGCCCGCTATGGCGGCCCCCATCACGCCACAGCCGCCTCGCCCTGGCAGGAAAAATCCTGCCTTGGCGGCTTGCACGGAAACAATGAGCTAATTTAAGAGTTTCAAACCCCCATTACACAACACACATTCATCCCATGACACTCAGAAACTACCTTTCCACGCTAAGATCAGTTTCAGGAGTTCTACTCGCTCTAATTCGATTTCGTAAAGTCGTATGGGTTCCTTAACATCTTAGCTATCCACTCATGTAATCAAATTCATAATTAGATCTCTCATTCGCTACCAGATCTTCCTAGAACTCACTGCCTCCGATTTCGTCCAAATCTGGACTAGGCTAGGAATTTTCAAGTTACTATGAAAAAGTTTTTCGGCCCAAAATTTTTCCTCGATGGCTTTTCTATAACGATGGGGACATGTCGTTACAATAAATACCAATTTACCCATCACTCATCCCCGAGTGACAAACTTAGGAAAAAAGGCTAAAGTAAGGGTGGAGTAGTACCTGAATCGACGAACAACTGGGATACTTTTCTCGCATATCATTCTCAATTTCCCATGTAGCTTTCTCAACTGGACGATGCTTCCATTGAACTTTCACGGACTTAATCTCTTTGGTCCTCAACTTTCGGACATCACGATCAAGAATTGCAATCGGTTCCTCCTCATACTGAAGGTCTTTGTCTAGAAACACTGAGTCTCAATTTATAATGTAATCCCCGTCACCATGATATCTCTTCAACATGGACACATGAAATACCGGATGAACTCCCGATAGGTTAGGAGGTAGAGCCAATCTATACGCTACCGGTCCTACACAGTCTAGAATCTCAAATGGACCAATGTATCGAGGACTAAGCTTGCCCTTCTTCCCAAATCTCATCACCCCTTTCATGGGTGATACTTTAAGAAGAACTTTCTCACCAATCTGAAATGTTATGTCTCTTACCTTATGGTCTGCATACTTTTTCTGTCTACTCTGGGTTGCTAAAAGCTTATCTTGATACTCCTCACTTTATCTTGAACATCCATCACTAAATCAACCTCCAAAGGTTTCACATCTCCAGACTCGAACCACCCTATAGGTGATCTACATTCCCTCCCATAGAGTGCCTCAAACGGTGCCATATTTATGCTGGAGTGATAACTATTATTATAGGAGAACTCACACAATGGTAGGAACTTATCCCAATGACCTCCAAAGTCAATCACACATGCCCTCAACATGTCCTCTAACACTTGGATAGTCCTCTCCGACCGCCCATCCATCTGCGGATGAAAAGATGTACTAAAAGTGAGTTGTGTGCCCAATTCATCATATAATTTCCTCCAAAACTTGGAGGTGAACTGCGTACCACGGTCTGAGATAATAGAAAGGGGTACCTCATGCAGCCTTACTATCTCTTTTACATACACATTAGCCAATTGTTGAGCATTATAATCAATTCTTAATGGAATAAAATAGGCTGACTTAGTCAATCTGTCGACCACTACCCAAATAGAATCATACTTTCCCAAAGTCTTGGGAAGACCAACCACAAAATCCATGGCTATCCTTTCTCACTTCCATTCCATAATTGACATCATCTGAAGCAAACCTACAGGCCTTTGATGTTCATACTTTACTTGTTGGCAATTTTGACACTTAGCCACAAACTCCGCTATATCTTTCTTCATGCCCAACCACCAATATAGTCGCTTCAAGTCTCGGTACATTGGTCACACCCGGATGAATGGAATACCGCGAACCATGGGATTCTTCCAATAAATTCTGAATGAAGTCACCCACTCTAGGAACACATATCCTTCCTTCAAAACTGAGCACACCTGCCGCATCAAGAGTGGTCTCTTATGCCTTGCCAGACACTGTTTTATTTCTGAGCTCTTTCAAATGCTCATCCTCAAACTGTTTGGCCTTAATATCCTCAATGAACGTGGCCCTTACTTCAATGCTAGCTAGCACCCCACCTTTTTCTAAGATGCCCAACTACATGAACTTAGACTCCAAGGTCTGAATTTCCTTAGTCAAAGGTTACTTGGATACACTCAAGTAAGCTATGCTACCCATACTTACCGCCTTCCGACTTAGCGCGCCTGCCACCACATTAGCCTTGCCTGGATGATACTGGATGGTCACATTATAATCCTTGAGTAACTCCATCCACCTTAGATGTCTCAAATTCATATCCTTTTGAGTAAACACATGTTGCAAGCTAAGATGATTAGTAAACACCTCACACTTGACACCATAGAGGTAATGTCGCCAGATCTTAAGAGCAAACACTATCGCTGCCAACTCTAAATCATGTGTTGGGTAATTTTTTTTATGTACCTCCAACTGCCGCGATGCATAAGCTATGACATTCTTATCCTGCATTAACACAACACCCAAACCCGAATGGGAGGCATCACAATAAAATATAAAATCCCTACCTTCCACCGGTAGTGTTAGAATAAGTGTTGTGGTCAAAATAGTCTTGATCTTTTGAAAGCTCTCATCACACTTTTCAGTTCATTCAAAGGGTACCTCTTTCTTGGTTAATCTAGTCAGATGCGTGGCAACGAAAGCAAAATTCTTTACAAATTGATGATAGAAGCTACGAGCCCCGCAAAACTCCTAACTTTAGTCACAGAGCTAGGCCGAACCAAATTCTTAACCGCTTCAATCTTTTGGGGATCTACCATTACCCTTTCCCATGAAACTACATGCCCCAAAGAGGCAACCGAAGTCAACCAAAATTCACACTTAGAAAATTTTACATACAACTCTTGTTTCCCAAGAACACCCAGAACAATACGAAGATGGTCGGCATGCTCCTCCCCACTTTTTGAGTAAACCAAGATGTCATCAATAAATACTATAATAAACGAATTAAGAAATGGTTTGACCACCCTATTCATCAAACTCATGAAAGTTGCACGCGCATTAGTTAACCCAAACGACATAACTAGAAACTCATAGTGCCCATAACGGGTTCTAAATGTCGTCTTGGGCACATCCTTAGGCCTAATCTTCAACTGATGATAACCAAACCTTAGATCAATCTTAGGGAAAATTGATGCACCTTGCAACTGGTAAAAAAGATCATCTATTCGAGGAAATGGGTACTTGTTTCGAATGGTGACTCTATTCATTTGCCGGTAATCTATACACATCCTCATACTACCATATTTTTTCTTAACAAGCAAGATATGAGCACCCCATGGGGTAGCACTAGGACGGATGAAATCCTTATGAAGTAGTTTTTGGATTTGAGCCTTAAGCCCTCTCAACTCTACCGGAGCCATGCGATATAGAGGAATTGAAATGGGGCGGGTACTAGGTTCCAAATCAATGCAGAAATCTATATCTCTATCCGGAGGCATACCAGGTAAATCAGTAGGACACACTTCTCTAAATTCTGACACCACAGGAATAGACTCAATAGATGAAGACTCAACATCAACATCCCGAATATGAGCCAAATAAGCCAAACAACCCTACCCTACCAGTTTCCTAGCCCGAATGGAGGATATGCTCTTAGCTAGCTTAGGCTTGTACACCCCTTCCAACTCTAATTTTTCTCTATCGGGGATCTCTAGAGTCACAGACTTAGTATTACAATTTAACACAACATAATAGGGGGACAACCAAGTTATGCCTAAGATTATATCAAAGTCAGTTATGCCCAAAATCACCGAATCAGCCCAAGTCTGAAAACCCATAAACAAAATAGGACAAGCACGATAGACATGGGTGACTATGACAGACTCTCCAACTGGGGTAGAAACATAGATGGGGGTATCAAGTATATAAAAAATCATATCAAATCCTAAGGCAAACTGAACGGACACATAAGAATAAGTAGAACCCGAATAAAATAACACATTAGTCATCTGATCACAGACAAGAATAGTACTTGTGATCATTGCATCAGACGCCTCCGCCTCGGTCTTGCCCGAAAAGGCATAACACTGAGCCCTGTTATCATGACGGGCGACTTCCCTGCCTGGCTGCACTATACCTCTACCTGCGTTACTATTACCCAGACCTCCACGGCCTCACTAATTTTCTCCTCGCCAACCTTGTGGACTCCTTCAACCATTATTACTATTTCCTGCTTGTACCACTGCTCTAGTTTGCTGTTGCGCAAAATCCAAGATGCGCGGATGGGGACAATCTCTCCTCATATGACCAGGTTCTCCACAATTATAACAAGTACGATCGAAGGATGGCCTACTGCCCATCTAAGGTGCGACTCCTTGGCTATCCTGAATCAAATTCTAAGGTGGAGTTCCCGAGTAATTACCTGTAGAAGTGGGCATAACTGACTGAATTGGCCGGGCTGCAAGTGTTGGCTTCCCTGAACTTCTGGAGTAAGAACCCTAAAAGTTACATGTATTCTTAGCTTTCTTAGCCAATGCCTTAGCCTGATCGTCTCGCCTCACCCCCTCCACTTTCTTCACAAAATTTGTTACCTCATTAAAACTTTTCCCCGCAGAAGTCATGTGTGCAGAAAATACCTACAACTCAAAATTTATTTCCTTAACAAATAGGCGGATCCTCTCTTCCTCAGTAGTCACCAGTTGCGTAGTATATCTAGACAAATCATGTAACTTAGCTTCATAAGCAGCCACCGACATACCACCCTGCTTCAAAGCCATGGACTCATCCTTCTTATGATCTCTCAAAGTCCGGGGCACATACTTCTCCAAGAACAGAGCATGAAACTGGGTCCAAGTGAGTGGGGATAACGCTGAAGATCTGCATTCCACATAAGCCCTCCACCACCGCTTAGCCTCATCTTGAAGTTGAAAGGTAAGAAACTCTACCACATGCTGATGGATAATTCCAACTTATGAAGCCTCTCATAACAATCTAGAATGAACTCATAGGCGACCTCACTCTCGGAGCCATGGAACACAGGCGGTTTTAATTTTAGGAACTTAGTTAATATCTCGTGTCCATTACCAGTCATAACAGGACCCAACAAAGGACGGAAAAAAGCATCATTACCTATAGTTCCACCCATCTTGGGGACAGTGATAGCAATATGGGGATTGGCAGGATCTTGAGTAGCTTGAACTGAGGGAAGCACTGCAGGACCAACTAATTCTTTCAGGAATGACATAATATGTTGAGCTAGCACTGGGTCTAAGGGAGGAATACATGTAGTCTTAGCCTGCACTTCTTCCTCTTGTCCAACATTCTCCTCACCCTCAACCTTAATATTCTCCTCTATCTCTTCATGATGCGCATAAGGATTCTCATTTCTGGGAATATTCTCAACCGGAGCTCCATCCCTAGAAGGTGCTACCCTTTCTCGGCCTCTACTCATTGCTCTCTTTCTACCCCCGCCTCGACCGCGGCCTCTTACTGCGGATTCCTCAGCTGAGGCATTGACAGGAGCTACGTGCCTGACGTCGTTGAACCTAGTGTTAACCATCTGCGGACAGAAGAGTCAAGGAGATTAGATACCAATTTGGATCACCAGATACCAATTGGAACCAAGTTATAGCACGAAAGGAGACAAAATAAAACAGAGATATTTCCTAATGTCCTATAGCCTCTCGAAGAAAAGTACAGACGTCTCCGTACAGTTCCGCAAGACTTTACTAGACTCATTTTAGTACACCGAGATCAACGAACCTAGGGCATTAATACCAAATTTGTCACTATCCAGACCGTCGTGATTGGCACCCACACTAACTCTCTGGTGGGAGAACCATTAATACTAGTTAGCTAATCCAATAACTACACAACTAAGTTAATTACAAGACATTTAAAGATACGGAAGTAGGTTTAGATGCAAGAGTCAAATAGAGTTCCCATAAACTCCAAAAGTCTAACAAACAAATGCGGAAATTATTCCTTGGAACCTGAAAGTCAATGTACCGAAACTCTAACAAGGAACCATTAGTCTAAAGAAAATGGGTACAATCCAGTTAAACATACCAATATCTAAAGTACTAATCCAAGTGTGAATAAGATGGACTGAGCAAAATGAGAATTCATGGTAGCCTGGAAGAACTGACTCACCCTTGAATTCGATCAGTCACTGGTCTTTTAAACGAGGTATGTCAGTAGCCGCCTAAAGATGCCATGTACTCAACAAAGAAAGAGCAACTGCAGTATCAGTACACAACCACAGTGTACTGGTAGGATTACGCGGCTATCCCAATAAGTTAAATATATCCAAGTAATCACAATATGATAAAACAGGCATATACCAAACATATACAATATCAGTCATCATTTCTGGATCAATGTACAATTCCACATTCTCAGTAATACATCTATATGACAAGTCAATGGTCCTCTCATGGAACCCACGCCCAAACTGTTAGTGTACCGGTACGTGGTACCTGATCGAAGTTAGTGTGCCGGACGTGACACCCGATCCCATATATGCGCCGGAACGTGGCACCCAATCCAAGTTAGTGTGTTGGAACATAACACCTGATCTATTCAACAAGCCACAATCACAATCACAATATACATTCTCATAATCATACAATCAAGTGTTGATTCGTGGCATACAATTATTCATTCATACTCATTTACGATTAGTGTGATCAATAATGCAACATTCACATACATACATGCATTATAATGAAGTAATTACTAACATACATCACACCAACATGAAATCACAACAATCACCTACCTCAAACAAAGCTTGAACCCTCATAAAAAACTTGATTCTTCCCTTTCCAGAATCTTTCCGCTTGCTCTAAGTCTACAAACAAACAATTCAATACGGGGATTTATGATCCTAAGGTGCAGCTAGGGTTTTTCCCACCATCCAAAACTGTTTAAAACTCTTCCCCAATGATATACAATCAAGATTTTACGTTCTACGGATCGAAAAATAGACTTGGGGAGCGAAAACCTTACATTCAACACCAATTTTCGTGGAAAACTGTTAAGAACTCGTCTGGGGTCGTCTCCTAGCTCTCAAAAACAGAAATAGCAGAATAGTGGCATTTTGGGGGTTTATTTGCGACTTAATTCGCGACTGGCCCGCTATATCGGCCCCCATCCCGCCACAACGGCCCCGCCCTAGCGGGAAAAATCCCACTTTGGCAGCTTGCACGGAAACAAGGAGCTAATTTAAGAGTTTCAAACCCCCATTTCACAACACACCTTCATCACTACACTTTAAGTGAAAATTTTCTTGAGGTCTTTTAACAATCAAAAGTAACAACCCAAATCATGCACAAGTCCTTCGAAATGTTCAATACTCAAGGCGATCGATTGTTTCTTACCTTACCAATTCATACCTTGACAAAACATACTACCAAGAACGTAGACTTACAATGGAAGACTTAAGTTCAGATTTCAACTGTGCCAGTTACCAAACTCGAAACCACAAAAGGACTTATCACAACACTCGAGCCGAACGCCTGTAGACTTTTTACTCAAATCTTTCTCAACAGTTTTTCAACCCTTCTGATGAACCCTTGACACTATTACCATAATCAGAGCAAAGTAGATGAAATTGCACGTCTCTGAACCCATTCTTAACCCTATGAATATACATCTTTGACCCTTGCAATCAGAGTAAATATTATTACTCTCTCCTCTTTTCGAAGGCTAAACTATATCGCACTATTTTTCTATATTATGGTTCTAGCTCCTTTCAATTCTATTCAAGTTGTGTCCCAGCACATCCTACAACTTTCAATACGACCATGTTGCTCACCA
Organism: Solanum tuberosum; assembly: GCF_000226075.1. Taxonomy (NCBI): domain Eukaryota; kingdom Viridiplantae; phylum Streptophyta; class Magnoliopsida; order Solanales; family Solanaceae; genus Solanum; species Solanum tuberosum. The sequence continues at coordinate 11,549 of NW_006240067.1, forward strand.
AATAGTAGAAAACCACAATTTTAAATACCTGCAGGTCGTCATTACCATACAAAAATCGTTTAACAAAAAATCCTTATTTTATAGTCGCATCCTAATCATAATCTATCGAACTCTTATTACCATTATACTCAATGGTCATTGTCATCATCTCGAAGTCCACATTATCATCGACATGATATCTTAACCTAGTTATACCAACCAAATTCAAAGGACTAATCCAAATTGTATACACACTTTCTTACCAAAAACCTCTATTGCCTTCACACAAGTATACTTGTTAGGACTTCTGTAATCATAAACTTATCATCTCAATATCAATCCACTTCTTTTGTCTTATAATTAAATCACTGATCCCTAATTAGATCCTCGAAATACACGTCACAACTTGAACACATTAATACCTTACCTAAGATTCACCAATATAGTTTTTCTTATAAACAATGTCAAACTCAAGCGTCTGTAGTAACAACCTTGTTGGTTTCTCAAAAATTGTACGCAATTTTTAAATATAAAAAAATAAAAAATAAGACAAACAAATTAAAATGGAGGGAAAAAGTAGACAAATGTATATGTACGTCTAGAACCACACAAGTGAAGCAGGCATGTTGACGGCCACCTGTGTGGTTATCCACACTTATAGTCAAGTAGTAGTAGAAGTAGATTTACCCAATCAACTTACGTAGATCATATTCATCTATGCTACATACTTCTATTTTTTTAATCCCATCTATGGCACATACTTCTATTGAAGTCGGTGAAATATTTTAATCTAATGTTATTAGAAATAAAGGTTTTTCTCTTAGTGAATTTTAAAATAAAACATTACTTATTAAAATGACAAAATTATTTTAAAACAACTTGATTTTTTTTTTTAATTTTATAAAGATAATTATTTTAAATTGTTTGAAATTGAAGAAGTTGAACAATTAATAAATATTGTGGAGGGTCAAAATTGAGTGTTAATAATTGATACGTTTATTTAAAAAATAACTAGTCTATGACAAAATAATTATGGAAAAATTACATAAATACACATCTTATTTAATTACTATAATCTCTAAAATTCCCTACCATTTTTTTATTTTTAAATCTCCTCTCGGATAAAACACTCCTCTCTCGTTGATACATCCCTCCCCTCTCTGATACATCCCTTCCCTGTCGGATACATCCATTCCCTCTTGGATACATCACTCCCCTATGTATCTGGATGTCCTATCCCTTCTCTGATACATCTCTCCCTTCTCAGATACATCCCCGAATGTCTGCTGATATATTCGGAAGTCCAGTGATGTATCCGAAATTCATAAGTTTTAAGAGATTTTTGTAATTTGAAAAAAAGTAGGGAAATAATGTAATTAACTCTTAACACTATGAGATTTACGTAAATTATAATTAGGAAAAATTACCTAAATATACATTTTATTTTACCATTATCTCTAAAATTACTTACCATTTAAAAAAACTTTCAAAAATCCCCTCTCGGATACACCACTCCCCTCTTGCTGATACATCCCTATCTCCCTCGGATACATCCCTACCCTCTCTAGTACATCACTTCTCTCTTAGATACATCCCTCTTCTCTCTGATATATATCTCTCCTATGTATTCGGAGGTCCTATCCCCTCTCAGATATATTCCTTCTCTCTCGGATACGTCCCTCTCTTATGTATTCGGAAGTCCAATGATGTATCCAGAAATCCAGTGATGTATCCGGAAATCCAGTGATATATCCGAAAATCCAGTGATGTATCCGAAATCTATAAATTTTAAGGGATTCTTGTAATTTGAAAAAGAGTAGAAAAATAATGTAATTAGCTCTTAACACTATGAAATTTATGTAAATTTTACTATACACATATTTTGACTAAATGTCCAAATTTAAGTTGAAAAAACCGTTTGACTGCTCCAAATTACCTTATTAGGAAAAGCTTATTAAGGCAATATAATAAATATAATCAATGTCTTAATTGATTTCAAAATAATGGTTAATGAAGAAGAGGTTATCAACGATTAGTAATTATAGGTAGAATACAATAAATAAAATGATTAGTATTATTATTTTTGAGATATAATAATTATTTTACTAGCATTTTTATCATCTGATTTTAATCATATTAACTGTAAAAAAATGATTGAAAATTAGATTTGGGGTGAATTAATATACAGATTATTTGCATGCCTAAATTGAAAGATAGTACGTACTAATTACTAGTTTGTTTCATAATAGGTAAGGTATGATTACCATAATCTTGATACAATAATATCTACATTATCTATTATGGAAAAGAAAAAAAATATGAGTATTGAATGCTAGCTATAAGAACCACCCTGCATCTTAACTTAGAAAATATATTTGAAGATGAATTCCATGAAAACATTAATAGTATTTTTTGTTATCTTTATCTCCTGTGGTACTTTTTCATCGGGAGATTTAATAGAAGATGTTTGTCGAACATCTAAAGACTTCAAAATATGCATCAATTCTCTTAGAGCGGATCCTAAGAGTTCTTCTGCTGATAAAAAAGGTTTGGTGCATATTCTTCTTAAACACTGTTTATCAAAGATAACATATTTACAATGAAATTGTAAGTCTACTAGAGCAAGCAAATGAACCTGTTCTCAAAGAATGTCTTCAGATTTGTAAGGAAAATTATGATGGTTCGATAGATGATGCTACAACATAAATTGAAAATTTTGATGCAAATAAGTTTTCTGAGTCAAGAAATTCTGTTTCTGCTATTGTGAGTGGTCCAGTCACTTGTGAAGTTACATTTAATGAACCACCTATTAGAAAATTTCCAATAAAATTAGAAAGTGACGATTTGATGAATTTTATTGGTATACTATTTAGTTTGCTAAAGCAATTCAAAATTAATTTGTAATTGTTATTGTGATTTGAATTTATAAATGTTGCCTTGATTACATAATGACTTATATTAAAGTTTACATTATGAGTTACTCGTCTTTTTCTCCCTTTAGTTACCTCCATATATTTAGTCATTATGTTAATTATAAGAGAAAACACATAAAATTCTCCCAAAACTTGGTAGCAAAACTTACTTTAACATTTTAACTTTACATATAATTATTTACCCCTCTAATCTCTTTTCAATGGCAAATGCATTTCACATGTGCCATGTCATCGATACATCAACGCCAGATCATTGTCATATCAGTGCCACATTGAACATTATTTAAAATTTGATTTTTTTTATTTTTTTTATTTCTTTTTGTTTATTCATAATTTTGAAAGTAAAAAAATCTCAAAAAATGAGCTTGCATGTTCCTCAACTCAGTCAAGATTGCAATTGAACAAACTCAAGTAAGGATTGAAAGATTGATCCAAGATCTTAAAACCATTCTCATAAAAACACATCAATTTTTAAGAAACATTATCAAAACAAATAAATAATAACAACTGAAATTTAATTTGAGATGAACGAATTATATTTTTTCATTGAAAAGAGCTTCAAATTCATCATATTCAAACACTACCATTTGAAGCAAGAACAAATTGTTGATTTTTCCATTTCCCTCCTTTTCGTTACACCCTTTTAATAATCGAAATGAAATGGGGGTGGGGGAGGGGGCATTTCAAAGAAGGAGAAAGATGGAAAGTTCAATGAAAAAAGAAGAAGAAAAGGGCGATGCAGGTGATGATTGAGGCGGCGAGGTCTGAAGAGAAAGATAGAGGGTGGGGATGGGGGTTCGAAGAGGAGAAATAGGGTCGGGATGAGAGTTTTGAAGGAGAAAGAGGTAAGGGTTCGAAGAAGAAAAACAAAGAAGTGGTGGGGTGTAAGGAAGATGAAGGAGTGGGGTGGGGCTGGTGGTATACTAACACTCTGTTTGGATCATTGTTACCCATTGTTTCATAATGTATTGTATTGTATTGTACTCTATTGTACTGTACTGTATGGTAGATACAATGTTTGACTAGACTGTATTGTTTGTTGTTGTTTAATAGCATTTTAATTGTTTGGTTTGATTGTATCATATTGTATTGTAATTTATAAATTTACTAAATTATCCTTAATTATTCTAGGGTAGGAGGTTTGACTAGAATTAAATAATATAAGGTAAATGGTAAAATAGTATTTTGAAATATTATGTAAAGATATAATTGGGAAAAGAAATTAAGTAACAATGGGAACACACCAAATCGGTTGTTCAATAAAATAGGAGTTTTCATTGTTACGTAACAACAAAATTTAACAATACAATACAATACAATACATTTTAAGTAACAATCAAAACAAACATTGTAGGTATAGTAACGATACAATACAATACAATGGACAACAATGATCCAAACAAAGTGTAAGTGATGGGGTGGTAGGGTATAAGAAATATGAAGAAAAGAAAATTTATTGGCTAACAAGAAAAATATTGGGGCCCACTTATTTATTTTTTCTCTTTAATTTTTTATATTTACGCGCTGAATTTTTTTTTGACTTGCCACGTCAACTGTTTGGGTGTATTTAAATTCACTTGTAAAGAGATTAGGGGTAAATAATTACCCGTAAAGTTAAAGTACTAAAGTAAATTTACTGCCAAGTTTAGGGGTATTTTCTCTAATTATAATATTCTTATTTTGTAGCAAAATTCACGGAGTTTATTGATATATACTCCATATATATGTTCCTGATTAATTCCCAATAGAAGATTTATATTGTTTTTAATTTAATATTAAATTGGTTTATGTCTTAATATCATTTGCACAATCAAGGTAGGAAATTCATAATCATCTATGCTTCAATTGGGAAATTGGAAATTTTAGGCCTAAAGTAATGATATCATCATATTTTGAGGATTTGAAGGTTGATTTGAATTTGGTTTTTGATGAAATTTTATATTTGAGTTCCTTAGATCATGTGTAACTTGATTTTCAATAAAAATAAAATCCAATTGTGCCCTTGTATGGTTACAGTGTTAGGGTTGACTTTTGAGCTCAGAATAGAGGTATAAGAAAAGGGGTGCCTACGGATTCATTGATTTATGTAAATTATGTATTTGACCAGATTGGACTCGTTCGGAGGCGGGCAAAGTCATAATTTGACTTTTTTGGATTTCGATTTTAGGTAAGTTTAGAGACTCTTTTTCGAGGTGCTAGTGTGTTACTTGAATATGTTGATTGGATAAAAGGTAATGGAATCCTGTATAACTGTGATGACGAGCATTTATGCGGGTACTGTTGGATATTTTGATGACGGACAATTAGTTCCTCACAATTTACTGACGGACAATCAGTTAATCGTACAAGTTGACGAGCATCAATTTTTATTCATGTAATAACCCGTTAGGTCATTTTGAAAATTAATTCTTTCTCTTTTTCATAATAGACTTTTTTCGTAAATTTTAAATGAGAATTTTAGACTATTCATTTAATTAGGATCTTTTAATTGAGAGGTAATTTAAAATAATTAATTTAATTAATAGGTAAGGAGTCAAGTCCATAATTTATTTGATGTCCTATATCACTTCACCAATATATACTAAAAAAAGTTCTTTGGGAGTGGATAAATTTTAAGTCGCAACACAAGCGTTGCGGCGGACACAGTAATATGAAGTTTGATATGCTTTTCCTTTTAAATTATTATTTTTAATTTCTTTTCAACCAATCAAGTAATGGAAAAGTGGTTCATAGTAAATGCTAGCCATTAATGTATTTGATTTATTAAAAAGAATGAAACACATCTTATTGAAGATGTTATACCCTTTTGTTTTACGGGCTGTGTTGGAGGCTACTGTTTGGTAAATATTACGTATTATTCAATGTAAAATAATTATAGTATTCATAATTGGAGGTAACAATATTCCAATGATCAGGGTGTAAATTAAGGGTCAGAATATAATTGTCTATTGAGATAAAATTGTGTTGGAATGTTTTTTGTATAAAATTATATTATGATTCAAGTTTTGATATATTGAGATAGATAATTAAATATTAGGTATATTGTATTACATGATTATTATTAGAATTATGATATTGGAGAAGTTGGAACATAACCCTAGGCTTGAAATTTGAAAAAAAAGAAGAAAGAGAGTTGACATGTTAATTGACATCAAGATTAGGAACTTTATTATAGATTTGGGTGAGTTTTTGAGTCTAGATTAGACACATAGTAATATGCATGGGTGTTATTAGTTTTGAAATCTTATTGCGATTATTTATTTGAATATATTGTATTGATTTGGAGGCCCAACGAAAGGGAAAGACTCAAGTCCCGGAGTGATCATTCGATTATTTGAGGCAAGTGGATTTCTAAACCCTTGTTAAGTATATAGAATCGTGTATTTCCTTGTGATAATGAGACTTGGTGATGAGTTGACTTGTCCATATTGAATAATTTTAATGATGAAAGAGGGGTTATAAAAGACAATGTGATTAATTATTAGTTTGTGATGTGTTGAGAATGATTTGAAAGACTTATTGATTCATTGTTGATGTTGTATCACGATTGTGTTGTTGTGAATTGTGCATTGTTGTAGAAATGGTCATCTCCTCATTAATTGTGTGAACAAGTCATTTGCATTGGTTCTGAGACATGGTTGTGACAAGTGTTATGTGAATTGAGGAAGAATAAGAAATTAAAAAGGATATACCATTTCGAGGGACGTGTTGCGCGCCACGAAAAATATATATGATTCAAGGGACGTGTCGTACGCCATGACAAATTCTATTATCGAAGGACGTGTCACGCACCGTGACGTATATTATGATTTGAGGGACGTGGCGCACGCTGCGACAAATTCTATTATCGAGGGATGTGTCGCACACTGCGACATATATTATGATTCGAGGGACATGTGGTACGCTGCGACAAATTCAATTATCGAGAGACGTGTTGCACCCCGGGACAGATGTATGGACATATATGTTCTCCATGGGTCCGGACCGAGAGACATTGGGTGTGTATCACTAGGTTAGACATCCATCACCATACATGGCATTGCATTGCATATCTTTATGATTTGTGAATTTGTGAGTGCCTTTCTGTGGAACTTGTGATTGATGAACTTGATCTCGTGTGTGCTGATCTGTAATTGTTGGAGTGTTGTTATTGAGTTATGTGCCATGTAAATTGTGAACTGCTAGGTTGAGCTTATTTTATGCAGGTTGTAGTTGTGGAGGTTCGGTTGGGGTGGTAGGAGTACCCGTATTCTATATGTCACGATCTGAGCCTACACCCTGGACGTGGCCGGCACTTGAGAACCATTGCTGGTCCCCAAGCGAACCCTCATCCTAACTAACTACAAGCGGAAGACTAACTCAAGCATACGTAAGCATTAAATTGAAAGAAACGGTTAAAAACAACTTACTAAATCTCAAAACTTTGCTGAATATACTGAGTATGAATCATAAGTTTAACTAAAACATCTGAAAACTGAAAGACTCTCCAAAACTGACTATCTATGAAGCCTCTACTATATATAGACGAGTGTCGGGACAAGACCCACGACTACTCAAAATGTTACTAATACTAACAACTCATAAAGCTGGAGTCCTCTGAAAGCAAGGAGGTCTTACTCAAAAGTTGGCGAGCAGACAAAGTAATCTTAATGGACTCTTGTTGAGGATCCTAAGAACTTGTATTTGCATAATTAAAAGATGTAGGTCTATTGCAGTCCTTTCTTTCAGTTATTTGTTATTCAGTTATATTACATACTCGTACGTTCAATGTACTGATGTCATTCGACCTGCATCTTTTAATGATGCAGATACATGTTCTTAGGATCCTCAGCAAGAGTCCGTTTAGATCATTTCGTCAGCTTTTGAGTAAGACCTTCTTGCTTTTGGAGGACTCCAGTTTTTATGAGTTGTTACTAGTAGTTCTCTTGAGGAGTCGCGGGTCTTGACCCAACACTCATCCTTGTATACATTAGAGGCTTCATAGATAGACAGTTTTGGAGAGTCTTTCAGTTTCAGATATTTTATTTAAACATATGTTTCATACTTGGTATATTCAACAAAGTTTTTAGATTCGGTAATCTATTTTTAAACGTTTCTTTCAATTTGATGCTTATGTATGCTCAAGTTAGTCTTCCGCTTGTAGTCAGCCAGGATAAGGGTTCGCTTGGGGACCAGCAATGGCTCTTGAGTGCCGACCACATCTATGGTGTAGGCTCAGATTGTGACATCTGGTTTGAGATAATTGCTCAAACTATCCTCTTAAAAGTGGTAACTACTCTTGAAATATCGTTTCATAACTCATTTAGAAATCAAAGTTTCTCTTTTATCAATATAAAAATTGATACCTTTGGAAATACTTGGTTCCTTTATACTCTTACTCAATTCATACTTGAAAAACTCTTTCTCAAAAAATATATCAAAATCATATTGTGATATGATCATTGATGACTCTGGAAGTCATATTGCATAAACATTGATGGTATATCTGGATACCATACTGCTTAAACATTGATGGAATACTCGATTGTCATACTAATCATGTTTTTAAAAACTCTTTCTCAAAACTCATCTTTACTTTCTCAAAAACTCGGTTTAAAACTCAAATATTGGCTTTAAAAAGCTTCTCAAAATTTATAACTCAATTCATAAGGTTCATGCAAAATTATGGACATGAACAACTCAACTCAGGGGTCTTAATAGCAATATGAAAACTCAATACTCAGAACTCAAGAACTCAAGGACTCAAGAACTCGGAACGCAGAACTCAACGATACTACACATCTCAAGAATAATCAATTCATATCATCATAATAATTTAAGCGTGTAACTGACTTTTTGAGACAAACTCAAGGGTGAATTTATACCTTTTCCCATCTTAATTCAGTATCTTGTTTCTTTATGGACAAGACTATTGTTTAGGTATATTTACTAGTCCTTTTTATGAGTCAAAATTCTCGTTGAATGTTGATAGACATCATTTATCAGAGGTGGATCTAGGATTCAATTTTATGTTATTATTCAAGTTATTTAGTTTTTTTTAATAAAAAAATTCATCAAATATGCATATTCAATAATATTTTATTTTAGATATTCTAATATTAAAGATATTTATGTAAATATTTTTTTTTATTTTAGGAATAAGAGACCTTAATCTCTATAACTTTGAGAAAACAAGAGATTTTTTCACATTAGAAAATCAAATTTGTATAAATCATCTAATACCATATAATTGAGAAAAAATTGGAAAAAAATTATAGCTTCAACCCAGTTATCTCTATTTAGTGTGTCGTTAATGTGATGACCCGAAAGGTCATTTTTGGAAATTTTAAACTATTCGTTTAACTTGAGTTAATTAATCGATAGTTAGTGGGCTAAAGTGATCATTTATTTAAGATCCTATACCATTAGGGCCATGTGTTAAAAATAAATTAGAGTTAAATAGGGTTTAATAAAATAAATTTCTTTTCCTTTTCATTCCTTGCACGAGTTCATGCGGCGTCCCACTATCAAACTAAAAACGTTGAAGAAGAAAAGCAGTTAACAAAGATTGTTCAGGTAAGTTTTAATTAGAATTCTCATCTTTGTATATGTGTTGGTCTATCTATGTAGTATTTTCTTAAGAATC
>NW_006240068.1:0-7436 GCF_000226075.1 Solanum tuberosum
CCCACATACCTAGTGACGAAATCTACAGAGAAATCCTCTGATTTCGGTGTTGGAACTTGAAGAAAACCTTTTATGTGTTCATGAGTGGGCTGGTCAACTTTCTCCTTCTTTTTGCTCTAATTTCGATGATTTTTTTGTGAATAAAGCTTTTAGGTAGGTTCTGACTAAATTATCAGGCTTAAACTGAGTAAAATGACGTAGATTAGGTATTAAATGACGTAGTTTAAATACACAATGCATAGGGGAAAAGACCAAAACGTCCCTGACTTAACAGCCGACGAGACCCCACCACGGTGCCACTGCCGGTCTGTTGTTGGGACCACTGCCCATCAAGTGGTCATTGTTCTTGGACATGGTCTACTGGTTCTGGGGGTCCTCTATGGTCCACTTCACAGACCATGTGAAGGACCACAGATTGTGAATGCCACTGTGGTTCTTCACGTGGGGTTAGGGGTCTGTTGGCTCAAGATGACAGACTCATCCACGGCCCATCATTAAGACCACAGTCCGTGCTGGGATCTGTGGTCTAAGGCCTGAGCTCGGGTGATTATGCCTTGCCTCCACGAGCCTTCCCATGGCTCGTCTGGTGGTCCACGTCCCGTGAAGGGTCCCGTGGTCCACCACTTTTGGGTGGGTGTGAACCATAACGAGGGTGACGGACTATGGTCCTGATCACCGCCCGTGAACCCCTCTGTGGTTCACACTTTTCTGCTGACATGTCCAAGTCTGATTTCTGATGTGTTAGACTTTAAAGTATAGTTGTAACGTGAATTAAAAGATGAAGAAAAATAAGTTGGACGAAAAATAAATTTTGTTTCTCCCATCATTGGTGGTGAAGAGGAGATCTTTTGTACTTTTAAGTAAAAACATTTATTCTAGCTAGGGAAAAGGGCTAGATATACCCCTCAACTTTGCCATTTAGGGATGATGTATCTTTCATTATGAAAGTGGTTGATATATACTCTTTACCGTTATACAAATGGCTCACATTACCCCTATTGTTACAAAAGGAGCTCACATATACCCTTCATATAATGGAAGTTAAAAAATAATTTTAAATTTATATTTTTGACTTGTAATCCTATATTACTAAAACTGGGAAGCTCCAAACTCTAAAGTTGGATTACAATTTACCCCTACACTATATTAAAATATGATTAAAAAGTCTAACTAAATATTAAATAATAATTTTTTAATTATCTTTCAGAAAATAATAAATTATAATTATCATAGTGGATGATAAGAGCAACGTGTTTAACCAAATTATAACATTAATTTTTTTTAAAGATTCTCAATTGCGATTTGCAACAATCAAGATTAAAATTATAATAACTCTGCATTACCATTAAATTAGAAGAGGAATTAAATCAACAATTTTATAACAATAAATAATTATTATAAAAAAAATTAAAAATAATACTCTCTCTGGCCACTTTCAAAAGTCAATTCGACTAATATTCAAAGTTAAATTCGACTACATTAATTTGATATTTAAAACAAAATATTTAGATATTCATAAACTATATGAAAAGTACTATAAATTCCATATTTTGCATATCAATATGATGAAAAAGTACATTGTAAAATGTTAGTCAAAGTTATTATCATTTGACTCTAAAAAAGGAATTTATGACACTTCAAAGTGAACGGAGGTAGTAAATCACTGTTAATTTTAGTAAAGATTCTTAATTCTTAGAATAAAAAGCATTGATAATTTGAAGGGTTTTTGATTGAATTTAAAGGTTTCAGAAGATGAAAAGTCTGTTAGGACTTTAAGATTTGAATAAGACACTTTCTTTTGTTGTCTGTTCAAGAAAACCTCTAGGCTTTAGCCCCCACTATAGTGTGAATTGACTCTTAAATTTCTATTCCCTTTTCAAATCAATTTTTTAATCAAGTTATATATTATTCATTTTTATGTTTTTCTTACCATTTATTTATCATATATTATTTTGTTGATTGTTAAATTTTCTTGCAGCACATCACCAAACATAATTTCTATCAGAGTTGACAAGACATTATCTATATATGTTTTTACTATTGATAAGTTGACGTTACTAATTACCTTAGATTCCTTATGTTTGTTTGTTTTTGTTGTAGCCTTATCAACATATCAGATGTTGTGATGATGATTATAAAGTTTATTAATGTTTTTATTCATAAGTACAGAGATTGTTCAGAAATCAAAATAAAATATGAATACTACAGGCTTTTTAGTGAGACACTAAATTGAATCCATTTTGAGTTTTAAGTGCTAGGTAGCTAATATATAATATTAATGTTCATCATCCTCCGATCGATAACTTGCATTATTGGTAACCTTTAATTTCTATTTTTTTTTTATCTTACATATTAGTTGAAATCGTATATAGAAGAGTTTGATACCAACAAACTGGTATATACGTGCATCACCCTTACCCGGAAACAAGTATATATCTATATATCCATATCTATATTCTATATTACTTTAGAAGCATGAACTCCTAACTTAAATGTTAATTTACTATAATATCCATAACTTAGGCTGTGACTTTTTAGATGAGTTGTGACTTTTTCCAAAGGGTTGTGATTTTTCTATGAGTTGTGACTTTTCCAAAGAGTTGTGACTTTTTCAATAAGTTGTGACTTTTCCAAAGGGTTGTAACTTCCCAGAAAGGTCATGACTTTTCAGATAAGACACAAAAAATACTTGTTCATGCTACCCTTTGTTGACTATAAATAGAGGGGTTTCCTCTCATTTTTCAACCACAATTTTTTTTAAATCTTCTACTCTTATTCTTCTTGCATTTTTTTTTTTGTGATTTATTGCCGTTAGAGTGTGTTCGAAGTCTAACAGAATATGGGACACTATTCTGATGAAATATAAATCGTTCTATCCTAAGAGGGTATAATTCATAATTTCGATTACTTGAGGAAAATAATTATTGTTTCTTAATATATGCATTAGTATGTAATGTTCCAATATATGAAGTTAACATGTTGTAGTCTATTTTCATTTGTTTTTGTTAACAATTTCTTTTGTGATGTAGATATATGCTTTTGAATATCTTTTTCTAAAATTGAGAGAATTGTCATGATTTTGTTTTTTTAATGGTCAATATAAAAGAATGACTTTATTTATCACTTATGTGATTTAGATTGTCAGGAAGTTTTCTTCGAAATGGTTATTACTATATAAACATTGCCCTTTTGTTTTACTTATTTACTATTTCTTGATATTTAAGTATTTTAGACGAAGAGAAATTCATATGACTTGTAATAGTAGTTATGGCTTTGAGTATCTCTTCCATTGTATTTTCGTTCTCAGTCTGAGTAGCTTTGTCTTGATAAGTAATCTGCAATAACATTCTTATCAGTTTTTATTACTTCAATTGTAAATGTGAAATTTAATATATTTAATACCAATCTCCTTTTTTTTTTTTTGTTAGCGAATCTTGTATTTTTGTTGTTAGCCACCATTTTACTTGTGTATTATCTGTTCTTATAATAAATTTATTATATACAATATATGGTTCAAATGATAATAAACACTTATATACTGAATATAATTCTTTTCTATTTATTTCCCATTTTATTTCTGTATTATTAAATGTTCCTGAATAATACCTGCAATGATGTTCTATCGTAGTGTCATCATACCTGTATTTTAATATTCCTCCATAACTTTTTTCACTCGCATCTGATTCTATTATATAAGTAAATTTTTTGTTCTCATCTGGAAAGTATAGTTTAGGTAAGTTTTTACATAATAATTTTACCTTTTGTATTTGTATTTGGTCTTTTTTATCAAACTGATATTCTATATCTTTCTTTAATTTTTGTTGTAATGGTTTTAAATTCTCTGCTAATTTTGGTATATATTCTCTTACTTTATTTACTAGTCCTAAGAATGATTGTAATTTCTTTTTTGTGTCTAGTTGTTCATTTGAGTTAATTATTTTTTGTACTATATGTGTTTGCATTTTTATTCCGTTTTTATCTATTTGTATTCCTAAGAATTCTATTTGATTTTTCATTATATCCGCTTTCTTTTTACTTAGACTTATACCCGAATATTCTATGATATGTATAAATTTTTCTAATAATCTTATATGTTCATCTTGTGTTTTGGAATATAATAATATATCATCAATATATACTACACAATTTTCTATTTGTTTAAAGTAATTGTCCATAAAGTGTTGATATCTACCTGGTGCATTTTTATATCCAAATGGTAATACATTCCATTCATAAAATCCTTGTGGTACAGTGAATGCTGTTAGTTTTTTAGATTCTTCTTCTAGTTTTAAGTGATAAAATCCTGACTTACAATCAAATTTGCTAAAATAATTATATCCTTGTATTTGTCTTATCTTTAGTATTTTATTTGGTATCGGATAATTATATGTTTTAGTTTTTGCATTTAAATTTCTATAATCAATAACCATTCTGCTTTTTCCTCTTTTTTGTTCACTATGTTTATTTACGATAAATGCCGGGCTTGTGTGCTTACTATTGCTTTCTTGTATATATCCTTTTTCTAGTAATTCATTTATATGTATCTTAAATTCTGTTAAATCATTAAAATTATACTTTAATGGTTTTTGAGTTATTATACTATTATTATCAATTAGCTCAATTTTTACTTTTGTTTTATGTTTTTCCCATCCTTGTAAAGGATCTTCACTATATAATAATTCTAACTTATCTTGGATTATTTTTACTTTATCTATAGAGAATATAATTAATTCTATTTTAGGGTCTTCTTCTTTTATATTTTCTAATTTTTGTGTAATTTTTTCACTTCCTTTTATCCATTCTGTTGTCTTTCGTTTTTTGTTATTTACTCTTTTTGCTCCTATTCTTTGTTTACATGGTGTTGTGAACCACCAGTGTGTTTTTGTTATTATATGTGGGTATAATTTTTCTAAAAATGGCATTCCTAATAACATATCTTTTGTAGTTAATTCAAAGTTATATATTTCCTCTATAGTTAGTATCTTATCCCATATTTGTACTTTTATATTTTTTGCCTTATATGTGATCATACTTCCTTCATTATTAAATCCTGTTACTACTATTGATGTTTTTAATTTTTCTCATTTATCTTCCGATAAACAATTGTATGTACATATATTAGCTTCTGCTCCCGTATCTATCATCGGTGTATAATATCTGTTGTAATATCCCTCTATTATTATCTTTGCAAGTATATATATTTTCATATTTTTATCCTACTAAAGTTCTTTTTATTATTACTCTTTTATTTTCATAATTTATTGTTAATTGTTTGTCTTCTAGATTATATGGTTTAACTTGTTCTAACCATTTTATTCCTAAAGTTATATTTTCATCTCCTTGATATATTTTAAATTTTATTACTATTGGTATTCCTCCAATGATTATTTCCTTTTCTGTAGTTTCTTCGGTATACATTAATGCCTTTGGTAATTCGGGGCATGATTGCTCAGTAGTTATTATTTCATCTTCCGTTACTAATTCTCTTGTAATATAGTTTTCTTCTCGTCCTGTATCTATTAATATTAAATATTTTCGTTGTTCCATTATTCCCGTTATGTAATAATGATGTGGTTTTATATCATCTTCCATTGATTTTTGTGGGGTTTTATCTATTCTTCTTGAGGTACTCATTTTTGATGATATTTGTGGTATTTCACAGTTTATTCTTTTTGATGTGCTTAATCTTTCTTTTACTATTTCTAAATCTTCTTCTATATCAATCTCATTATAACTATAATCATTTTTATCTATGACTGTGACTATTCTTTCAAAAGGATCTTCTATTTTTATTTTATTTATTTTATTTGATTTTATTGGAGAAATGAGAGTAGATCTTTGATCGACGACTCAATTCACTGTCCCGCAACAGGTGACATTCGCCTATTTTATTTTCCTTTATGTCGTCATCGCTGTTATGAAATATCAGACTTGTTTTAAGTATTCATGTCTTGCAAGTAATTTTTTCTTAGTTTATTTATGATAACTGTTGATGCCGAAATGTATTTAGATTACTTTCGAGATTAGTTTAGCTTTGAAGTTGTGTTTCCATGGCGTATTGAACTACATAATTATATTACTAGTAAGCGTTTTGTTTGTCGTATCTGAAGAAATTTTGATGCGCATCAGTTTTTTGCGTTAAATTGATTTGTTAAAATTGTCTCCGTTGTTAAAAATATTCTCTGTTTTAGCTAGAAATAGGCACAAATGGCCAGCAACTAAACTGCTCTCTTATTAAAAACCATGACTGTATATAGGCATCCTTGTGAAGTTTTATTTTTACGTACTTATTTATTTAAGTTCTATGTTGTTTGTTAGTTAAATTGTGTGTATTTTGTTATATTTTTTAGTGTTAAGTGATAGCAGTATGGTTGGTATAAAATCTGGAAAGGGTACTTTAAGTTGTTTTAGTTTGAAAAGTAATTTGCAGGTCATATATTTTCTTTAATAAATGTAACCCATATAAAAATAAATAAATTTAATCTCTCGTTCTCATTCTATTATACATTTGAATGTGTGTAAATTTTGAAGGAGTATGATTTAATTCATGCTCGCTTGCACTTGAAAAACTTGAACTTAGTTATATTTATTTTTTGTTCGATATTGAGTAAAGTTGAATCGTCTTACTAACCTCTTTACATTTTCTTTATTTGCATGAACACTTTGGGAGAAAAATGGAGTCTTTGATTCAAGACTCTAGCAAAATCCGAGTCTCATGGACTCGACACCCTCATACCCACACATGGATTCTTTACTACATTTTTTTTTAATTCCAAATAGCAAGCAAAACGAGTGAAACTCACTTGGGGTGGCCTATGCCTACTTTTATTTTAGGATTAACTTGTTTATTTGTTTTTATGTTAAACTTGCTTATGTGTTTTGGATATGTGCTAATTTTTTGTTTCAATTAGCTAGCATAGTATAGGTTTTAGGTTTGTGAACCTTTATTTTAGTTCTAGTTATTAATGCTTTTTTTTTCTTATTTCATAATCGGTTTTAAGCAAATGACCTTTTTATTTACTTTGAATTCAATGAGTTTTCAAATGATAAATATTTTCCAACTTACAACTTTTCAAATTCTTTTAGCACACATATTTAGCTTTAAAATTAATTAACCTAAATTTGACCAGTTAACTGTTTTTAACAAATTTTAAAGGGTGCCTTACCCCTTCCCTTTAGAATAAATTAGAATCCTTACCTAGAATTGTATAAGGTTAAGTAGACCTTAATATAGAGTTAATTTAGAATAACTCTATCAAAATAGGTGTCCTAATTCACCTTTAACATAATTAGGTGGCGACTCTTTAACATAGCATTAAGATTCACCAATGTGTTGTACACCGTTTGAACCTCGAGTTAAAATGGGTTTAACAATAATAGCTATCACTCCAGCATTGATATGACACCATATGAGGCACTTTATGGAAGGGGATGGA
>NW_006240068.1:8630-18932 GCF_000226075.1 Solanum tuberosum
GAATTTGAATAAAAATATACAAGTCTCAGAGTATAGTTCTCGAATAGAACAAAACTGAAAGTAAAGATAACTCAAGGGCACGTCTGGAATGAACCGCTACCTCTCGAGTATGTCCCGAAGCTCAATCTGCTAAAGAAAATACTAAGCCGAATCTGAGAGAGCTGTCAACCTACACAATTGTGTAGAAGCAAGGGTGAGTACCGAAAACCACAGGTACTCGCAAGTAACTCTAAACTAAGCAAAACTAGCAGCTACAAACAACTCCTTTCAATCCTAACCGAACCACCGAAACTTCAATCTAGCAGCAAACCAACCAACCTATACTAAATAGATCATATTCAACAGCTAGAACCAACAGTATATCCTCATCAACCTCAGATCAACAAATAAGAGCAAGTAGATCAAATTTCACATAAGAAGGGTAAACCGATACAATCCACACATCACAGACAAAGATAAGGCAAATGCGATGCAAAATGCAATAATGATGTCATGTAGTCGTGATGCATGTCTGTCCTACGATACACATCTGTTGACGTAATCAGTCCGCGCTGAATACTCAAATCAGAACCCATGGGGGCCACACATGGACCATGTATCACCGCCGGAACCAGATCCCATCGGCATCCAAATCGCTAGCCGGAGCTAGTCCATCTCATATATCTCTAGCCGGAGCTAGTCTCAACTGTGTCTCATATCCATCCATCCTCATATCAGTGTCTCAGAACTCATGCAACAGATAGTTCACACATGGGATGAATAATGAATATGCACATGTCATCAATCACAATCATATCACGATCACATCATAGTATTACAAATCATCCGTCTCAACATCAATGTCTGTATCAATCATAGCCTACTCATGCTCTTTTATCCCCTCAATATCAGTTATCACATGACTTATTCAACAAATTCAAGTCACATATAACACATTTAGCTCGTTTTATTCCCCATCTTTCATTTACAACAATTTCAATCAACAAATAAAACCCATCCTCAATCCCCATTACTCCCCAACACAATTAGGAAAGTAGTCATGTGTAGTCTAAGAGTTTAATAAAGTTTAGAGGTCACTTGCCTCAAAACACTTCAACTAGTAACTCAAATTTGAGTTTTATCCTTCCGAGCACGCTCCAAATCACCACAATCTATTCATAAATGGAATCCCACAATCAATACGAATCTAACAACACCAATATCGTGAAATTTGGAGAAAAAGAGTACAATTGTCAAAAATCTCGCTCTGGAAAATATTCTCGAAATCTGGAAATTTTAAGTGAAAAATGTTTTCCAAGAAATTTAGAATCCAATAGTGAAAACCGTTTCGAAAAAGGAGTTGAAATGAGTCCACAAACACAATTTTTCTTTTAAATTCGGGTTAGGCAAAAACCCCCAAATTTTACACTTGAAATCTCAAATTTCGATGTTAAAATCCATAAAATAATCGATGGAAATCAAAGATATAAGTTGGAATTAACTTACCCAATGAATTCCTAGCGAAAAACCACTTGAAATCGCTTATTTTCGAGCTCTCAAAGTCTAAAAATGGAGAAATGGGTATTTTCAAGTTGTGGGAAAATACCTACTGATTTTGACTTTAAAAAGGAAAAAAACTGTTGTTGCAGCTAAAACACAGCAATAACACCAAAGTTTAAGTCCTTGTTGGACCCTCGGGATTCGTTCGGAATCTCGTGCACACAAACTAAATATGTACACCCACTAAATTTGACGTTCCGGACTCAATGGAACCGTCGGAATTTGAATTCGAGGGCTCCTTAACCCGAAATTCAATAAGATGCCAAGAAATTAGTTTAACGCTTAAAAAAATTCGAAACTCAAACGGAGCGTCTAAAAATTCAACCAAGGCTCATTCTAGACTTAGAATCGCCTCCCGAAACCAACGGTACTCTCGAAATTTCAATCTGAGCCTCGGGACCTCATATGTTGACCAAAGTCAACTCTTTATCAAAATTTCACAACTTTAGCAACTTAGGACCTCAATTCTTCGTTTCAACTCCAAATTCAACTCCGTAACCTCACACAGACCCGTTTTGACATTCTAAAACTACCGGGATCGACGAAAATCCGATCTGAGTCTCGAAACACCAAATGACTCGAAAAAACACTTTTTAACCAACTTTAACTCATAAACACTCAACTTCTCAAAAACTCAACTTTTTATCAACTTTTCCTCAAACCAACTTTACAACCACAAAACATGGGACTCGGGGAAACTATCGAAAGGGCAAAATAGTCATTTCCACGAAAATTACCAAAATGACCTTTCGGGTCATTACATCATTCACCACTAAAAACCATGTTCGTCCTCGAACATAAAGTAAAAGAAAGTACTTGAAGCCTCGAAAAGTTGGGGATATCGGACCCGCATATCATCCTCGGACTCCCAAGTCACCTCCCTATCTGATCAATGCCTCCCCCTGAACCTTCACTGAAACGATGTCCTTGGTCCGGAGCTTGCGAACCTGTCTGTCCAAAATAGCTATAGGCTCCTCCTCAAATGTCAAATCTGGACTCAACTCCACCGACTCAACCGAAATCACGTGAGACTCATCCGGAACATACTTCCGGGGCATAGAAACATGGAAAACTGGATGCACGGTTGTCAAACTAGGTGGCAAGGCTAACTTATAAGCCACCTCTCCCATCCTCTCCAAAATCTCATATGGGCCAATGAACCTAGGGCTGAGCTTGCCCTTCTTCCCAAATCTCATCACACCCTTCATGGGCGATACCCGAAGCCAAACTCGATCACCCACCATGAACTCTAAGGGTCGAACCCTCCTGTCAGCATAGCTCTTCTGCCTACTCTGGGCAGTCAAGAGCCTACTCTGAATCACACGAACACGCTCCATATCCTCTCTAAGAATATCAGTACCAAGGGAGTCCACCTCCGCTGAATCAAACCATCCAATAGGTGATCTACACCGCCTACCATACAGTGCCTCAAAAGGTGCCATCCCAATGCTAGAATGATAACTGTTGTTGTAGGCGAACTCTGCCAATGGCAAGTGTTGATCCCATATAGTACCAAAGTCGATCACGCAAGCCCGAAACATGTCCTCCAACACCTGAATAGTCCTCTCAGACTGACCGTCAGTCTGAGGGTGAAAAGCTGTGCTCATGTCGAGTCTAGTGCCCAAATCATGTTGTAATGCTCTCCAGAAATGAGAAGTGAATACTGAACCCCTATCAGACACAATGGACACCGGCACCCCGTGTAACCGCACAATCTGACTAATATAAATCTGAGCCAACTTCTCCGCTGTATACCTCACTCGGACCGGGATGAAATGAGCAGACTTGGTCAGTCTGTCGACGACCACCCATATAGAATCATAACCACCCACGGTGGTAGGCAATCCAACTACGAAGTCCATAGCAATCCTCTCCCACTTCCAAGTAGGAATGGGCATCCTCTGAGTCACACCACCAGGCTTCTGGTGCTCACACTTGACCTGCTGACATGTCAAGCACCTAGCCACAAACTCTGCAATATCCCTCTACATCCCACACCACCAATAGTGCTGACTAAGATCATGATACATCTTCGCCGCTCCGGGATGAATAGAATACCTAGAATAATGAGCCTCCTCAAGAATCAATCTGATCAAATCACCAACCTTGGGCACACATATTCGGCCCTCAATCCTCAATACACCCTCGAAGTCAATCTTAGCCTTCTTGGCTCCACCACTCATCACCTTGTCCCGGATGAGACATAACTTCGCATCCTCATACTGATGCTCTCTAATATGCTCCATCAAAGATGAACGGGCCTCAATGAAGGCAAACACACCTCCACTCTCCTCAGAAACCCGAAATCTCACCATGCTGTCAAATAACCTCTGAACATCCCGAACCAAAGGCCGCCTCTCAACACTAATCGCGGCAAGACTCCCCATACTAGGAGTCTTCCTACTCAAGGCATCGGCCACCACATTGGCCTTCCCGGGGGTGATACAAAATGGTCATGTCGTAGTCCTTGAGCAACTCAAGCCACCTACGCTGTCTCAAGTTCAGATCCCGCTGAGTGAATATGTACTGTAGGCTCCTATGATCAGTAAACACCTCGCAATGAACACCATATAGGTAATGTCTCCACAGCTTAAGCACAAATACCACAGCTGCCAACTTCAAATCATGAGTGGGGTAATTCTTCTCGTGTGCCTTCAGCTGTCTAGAGGCATAGGCTACAACCTTACCCTTCTGCATCAAAACACCTCCAAGTCCAACACCCGAAGCGTCACAATAAACAGTAAATCCAACACCCTCCTCTGGCAAAGTCAAGACAGGTGCTGAAGTCAATAGGGATTTGAGCCTTTGGAAGCTCGCCTCACACTCGGGTGACCAATGAAAAGGAACCGTCTGC
Source organism: Solanum tuberosum (assembly GCF_000226075.1). NCBI lineage: Eukaryota > Viridiplantae > Streptophyta > Magnoliopsida > Solanales > Solanaceae > Solanum > Solanum tuberosum. The sequence goes on from NW_006240068.1 coordinate 13,024, forward strand.
TGAGTCAATCTGGTCAACGACGCAGCTATAGTAGAGAATCCCTGAACAAAACGCCGATAGTAACCCGCCAAGCCAACAAAACTCCGAATCTCAGTAGGTGATGTAGGTCTAGTCCAACCCTGAACCGCCTCAATCTTGGCTGGATCAACCCTAACTCCATCCTTAGACACCACGTGCCCTAGGAAAGCCACTGACTCAAGCCAAAACTCACACTTAGACAATTTGGCATACAACTTCTCATCTCTCAACTTCTGTAGCACGGCCCTCAAATGACCAACATGATCCGCCTCAGTCTTGGAATATACCAAGATGTCATCAATAAACACAATCACGAAGGAATCCAAGTATGGGCGAAACACTCCATTCATCAACTCCATGAACGTCGCAGGGGCATTGGTGAGCCCAAATGACATCACCAAAAACTCATAATGACCATATCGTGTGCGAAAAGCTGTCTTCGCCACATCTGAAGGCTTAATCCTCAACTGATGATACCCAGATCTCAAGTCGATCTTAGAGAACAAGGCTGCCCCCTGAAGCTGATCAAACAAGTCATCAATACGGGGAAGGGGATACTTGTTCTTCACCGTTACCTTGTTCAACTGTCTATAGTCAATACATATCCTCATCGACCCATCTTTCTTCTTCACAAATAAGACTGGTGCACCCCAAGGCGACACACTAGGGCGTATGAATCCTTTACTCAATAAGTCCTGAATCTGATCCTTCAACTCCTTCAACTCAGCTGGAGCCATACGATAAGGTGGAATAGATATGGGCTTGTTGCCCGGCTCCAAGTCAATAGAGAAGTCAATATCTCGAACAGGAGGAACACCAGGTAGATCCTCGGGAAACACATCAGGGAACTCCTGAACCACCAGAATAGACTCCATGGTCGGTGACTCAGCTCCAACATCCCGAATGAAGGCCAAATAAGACAAACAACCCCGGTCAATCATCCTCTGAGCCCGAATATGAGATATGACCCTGTTGGGATACGAACCACTAGTCCCTCTCCACTCCACTCTAGGAATACCCGGAATAGCTAAGGTGACAGTCTTAGCATAACAATCAAGAAACGCATGATAGGGGGAAAGCCAGTCCATACCCAATATGACATCAAAGTCTAACATATCAAGAAGAATCATATCCACCCAAGTCTCATACCCCGATAAGACAACAAGACAAGATCGATATACTCGATTCACCACTAAGGGTCACCTACGGGTGTAGAGACTCTAATAGGCACAGACATACGATCACAAGTCAACTCAAGGCCGGAAGCAAAATATGTAGACACATATGAGAATGTAGAACCAGGATCAAATAACACAGAAGCAGGCCGATGACAAACTGAGACGATACCTGTGATAACTGCATCAGAAGCCTCAGACTCGGGCCTCCCAGGAAAAGCATAACACTGGGCACCTCTGCCCTTACTCTGTGAACCTGAGGCGCCACTAAAACCTCTACCCGAAGCTCTTCCGCCTCTACCAGTTGCCTGTCCCCGACCCCGACCTCTAGCCGGAGGTGCTGAATCTCTGTCTGGGACCGCGGAGACAGTACGGTGTGGTCCAGACTGAGTTTGATGTGGACACTGACGAATCAAGTGGCCTGGATCACCGCAACCATAACAAGACCTTGGTGTAGGTCCTAATTGTGAAGAACCCAAAGTAATGCTATAACCACTTCGACCCGAACCTGGAAGACCCTAGGCTGCTGGCCCACCCTCGATAACTGGTAATGAAGCATATACTGGCCTCTAACGCTGGAAGGACCCACCTCCCCTGTGTGGGCCCCTACCTCCTGACGAGGTACCCGAATACTGACCACCTGTACGGACCCTCTTGGGCCCACCAAAATCATCCCGCTCAAGCAACTCAGCCTCTCTGGCTGCACTCACTATAGTCTGGAAAGAAGCACCCTCTCGAAATGATCTGAACACATAACTACGGATAGTGGGAGTCAAACCCCTGACAAATCTGCGAATCCGCTCCGGCTCACCCGAAATCAAAGCAGAGGCATATCTCGACAACTGACAAAACCGAGCCTCGTAATCTGCGACTGACATGCTACCCTGCACCAAACTCTCAAACCTCATAAGGCTCTCCTCCTGTACACTCCAAGGGATGAAACGACCCTCGAAGGCACTAGCAAACTCACTCCACTCCATGGGAGGAGATCCCGCTGATCTCGAACTCATGAAGGTCCTCAGCCACTCCCTAGCGACACCGCGTAACTGAAGGGACACAAATCGGACGCCCCTATCATCTAACATGCGTACCACCGCCAATATCTCTTAACTCAAGGTCAAAAACTCGTGAGTATCATTAGTCTTAGCACCATGAAACTGAGGTGGTTTCATCTTCTGAAATCGCTCATAGCAGACCTGGTCATCCTCTGCCAAGGCCACCTCAAGGGCCGCCGGTACACCTACAACCGGTGCTGGAACCTGTGGTGGCTGAACCACCGGCTCTGGAACCACTGGAATCTGATGCTGATAACTAGGGGCCTATGCCCTTACCCCATCCTGTAACCCCGCTGGTATACCTGCTGCACCCTGAGCAAGACGCTCCAATAACCCCAATATCCTGTCGAGTCTGTCATCATGAACTGGGGGTGCATGGCCCGCAGGAGCCTGCTCTGCAGCTACTCCAATCTGTGGCTCAGGCGAAGGCTCTCTACCTCGGCCTCGGGCAGGTGCCGCTCCTTTGGCACGGCCTCGACCACGTCCTCTGCCTCTAGCCCGACCTCTACCCCTAGCTGTGGCCTCACCTCTCACCTCGGGGGCTGCCTCCCCCTAACTCCGGTATACTCAGCACCCACGATAACAACCTCGCACAATCAGAACAGAATGAAAAAAAAAGTCTTTCCTAACAGTCTTCATAGCCTCTCGAAGATAAGTACAGACGTCTCTGTACCGATCCTCGAGACTCTACTAACACTTGCTTTGTACATGTAAGACCTTCGAACCTGGCTCTGATACCATTTGACACACCCCAAAACCAGATGTGATGTCACGTGCCCAAACCCCACCGGACACGTCAGCCTAACACCCAAAAACCCGATGATACAGAAGTTATAAAACAAGAATAAGATAGAACGATAAGCGGAAGTCTTTAAATAAACTCAACATAACCCCAGAATTGGTTGTCACATGTACAAACCTCTAATACAGTATCTGAATAAAATATACAAGTCTCTTGGTAAAGTTCTAGAATATAACAGAACAGTAAATATAGACAACTTGAGGGAACGTCTGGAATGAACCGCTACCTCTCAAGTAAGTCTGGAAGCTCTAATCTGAAGATGAGTAATAAGCCGGATCTGATAGAGCTGTCAACCTACACAACTGTGTAGAAGCAAGGGTGAGTACCAAAAGCAACAGGTACTCGCAAGTAACACAAAACTAAGCTAAACTAGCAGCTACAAACAACTCCTTCCAATCCCAACCGAACCACCGAAGCTTCATTCTAACAGCGAACCAACAACCTATACTACACAATTCATAATCAACAGATATATCCAACAGTATCTCAACATCAACCTCATATCCTCATATAAGAGCAAATAGATCATATATCACATGAAGAGGAGCAAGTAGGTAAAATCCACACACCACAGACAAAGATGAAGTCAAATGCGATGCAAATGCAATAATGATGTCATGTAGTCGTGATGCACTGTCCTAAGATACACATCTGTTGACGTAATCATATTACACATCATATGTCTCAATCACAACCATATCACGGCCACATCATAGTATTACACATCATATGTCTCAATCACAATCATATCACGATCACGTCATAGTATTACACATCATCTGTCTCACTCACAACCATATCACGACCACATCATAGTATTACACATCATATGTCTCAATCACAACCATCTCAGAACTCATGCAACAGATAGTTCACACATGGGATGAATAATGAATATGCACATGTCATCAATCACAATCATATCACGATCACATCATAGTATTACACATCATCTGTCTCAATCACAACCATATCACGACCACATTATAGTATTACACATCGTCTGTCTCAATCACAACCATATCACGACCACATTATAGTATTACACATCGTCTGTCTCAATCACAACCATATCACGACCACATTATAGTATTACACATCGTCTGTCTCAATCACAACCATATCACGACCACATTATAGTATTACACATCGTCTGTCTCAATCACAACCATATCACGACCACATTATAGTATTACACATCGTCTGTCTCAATCACAACCATATCACGACCACATTATAGTATTACACATCGTCTGTCTCAATCACAACCATATCACGACCACATTATAGTATTACACATCATCTGTCCCAATATCAATGTTTGTATCACTCATAGCCTACTCATGCTCTTCTATCCCCTCAATATCGGTTATCATATGACTTATTCAACAAATTCAAGTCACATATAACACATTTAGCTCGTTTTATTCCCCATCTTTCAATTACAACAATTTCAATCAACAAATAAAACTCATCCTCAATCCCCATTACTCCCCAACACAATTAGGAAAGTAGTCATGTGTAGTCTAAGAGTTTAACAAAGTTTAGAAGTCACTTGCCTCAAAACACTTCAACTAGTAACTCAAATTTGAGTTTTACCCTTCCGAGCACGCTCCAAATCACCACAATCCAATGAATTCCTTGCGAAAACCCACTTGAAATCACCTATTTTCGAGCTCTCAAAGTCAAAAAATGGAGAAATGAGTATTTTTCAAGTTAGGGGAGAATGACTACTGGTTTTGGCTTTAAAAAAAAAGACAAAAAAACTGCTGTTACAGCTTAAAAAAAGCCACAGCAGCTGAAACAACATATAACACCAAAGTTTAAGTCCCCGTTGGACCCTCGGGATTCGTTCGGAATCTCGTGCACACAAACTAAATATGTACCCCCACTAAATTTGACGCTCCGGACTCAATGGAACTGTCGGAATTTGAATTCAAGGGCTCCTTGACCCGAAATTCAATAAGATGCCAAGAAACTAGTTTAACGCATAAAAAAAATTCGAAACTCAAATGGGGCGTCTAAAAATTCAACCAAGGCTCATTCTAGACTGAGAATAGCCTCCCGAAACCAACGGTACTCTCGGAATTTCAATCTGAGCCTCGGTACGTCATATGTTGACAAAGTCAACTCTTTATCAAAATTTCACAACTTTAGCAACTTAGGACCTCAATTCTTCGTTTCAACTCCAAATTCAAATCCGTAACCTCACACAGACCCGTTTCGACATTCTAAAACTACCGGGATCGATTAAAATCCGATCCGAGTCTCGAAACTCCAAATGACTTGACAAAAAACTTTTTAACCAACTTTAACTCAAACACTCAACTTCTCAAAAACTCAACTTTTTACCAACTTTTCCTCAAACCAACTTTACAACCACAAAACATGGGACTCGGGGCAACTACCGAAAGGAAAAAATAGTCATTTCCATGAAAATTACCAAAATGACCTTTCGGGTCATTACAATAGTATAGAAGTTTTCTCCCTGTTTCCAGTGTGCTAATAAACTAGAAATCATGATTCAAATAATTCTAATACGTAATAACTAACATTAATTTATTCAATCATATATATGATATTCAGGAGTATATGAAATTAGTTCTGCATATTTTTTGAACAATATACCTTTGCCACTTGCTTAGCCATGCTATCTGAAATATCTGATTGGATATCAGATTTATCCAATAACTTTAAAGTATTTAGTATCTTGAGAGAGTATTTTTTTTATAATCTAAGTTTGAGAGAGTTTTATGAAAGGAGAGTTTTATAACTTAGGCATTGCCTGCCTTTTCATTTACATATACCTTCCTTTATATAGAAAGGAAGTTCTTTACTTTACATTACAATCAATCCTCC
>NW_006240068.1:19408-21061 GCF_000226075.1 Solanum tuberosum
TTAAGTAATGATAAAATTCATCTTTGGACTTCATCCATATCTGCTTTCCTTAGCTCCCTTGAATTGGAATAAATCATTAACTGGTCTCTTGCATAGTAGCTCCATATAGGGTTTCCGTTTAAATAATTGTTTGCTAATTCTTGTATAATAGTTGATATACCAATTATTCTTTTGTTGCCATAAAAACTTGGTATCTCTAATTTGCATACCTCTTCTTGTTTTCTGATGTCCTCGGGTATAATCATATCTTTAGTTAGTCATATCTTGATAACCTGTATTGGAGGTTTTATTTCTTCGTACAATATCTCCACTGGTGCAGTGTAGAATTTTATATAAAATAAATTTCCTTTTGTAACTCTTTTGTATCTGACGAATGCTCTGTGTAGTTCCGGTATTCCACTAACTTCTTCTCCGTCATATGTGTACACGGTATTTAATAATCCGTAGTTGTAACATGTTCTTACTAAATTAGCGTTAGTTTTTGGTCGTGCAATTAACTTGTTATATCCTTGTAACTTTTGTCTCAAATAATCCTGGTTTGATTCTTTTGTAGTTGATCGGGGGTTGAGGTATAAATAAGTTTGAATTTTGTGTATATTTTCGATATAGGTTCGTGTGATGTAGTAATATGTCTGTTTCTCATTTTGGTTTTGCAAACTATCTGTGTATGTATATGTTTGCGATTTAAGTTAGCATTTTTATTTTGTTTATCGCTAACTTGTTTGCTTGTACCTGCAGCTGTATCTAAACAAATGTTATGCGTTTTAAGGAGTTTCTCAGCGTCTCCTTTTAGCTCTGGCTTTTTTCCGTCTTCCGATGTTGTATCTGCAGCTGTATTTAAACAGATGTTATGGGTTTTAAGGAGTTTCTCATCGTCGGTGACCCTGCTGAATAGCTTTAGACTTCAGATTATCTTCATTAGTCTTTAGCTTTTGTATCTCATTGTTCATACTGCTCTGATACCATTTTTCGGTGCGGAACTAGTAGTTGAGGAATTTATAGAAGTGGTAGTGTGGTAGGTAAGTAATTTATTTCAACCATTTTTATTATAATTTTTTTTGTTAAGTGTCTTAATCTTGATATCTCTTTAATATTATTTTATGTTATTGCGGAATTCATGGTAAAATGTAATAGTACATATTGTAATATTCTTTTGATAGTTATTTTAATCTGAATATTTCTTTAATATTATTTTTTGTTATTGCGGAATTCATGGTTCATTGTAATAATACCTTTTGTAATATTCTTTTGATAGTTGTTTTAATCTGAATATTTCTTTAATATTATTTATGATATATTCCAATATTGTAAATATTCGTTCATTTTAATCTGAATTTATTTCTAAATCGTACCATTCTATTCTTGTTATTTTTTCCATAGATTCTATTTAGTATTGTAAATATTCGTAGTTCATTTTAATCTGAATTTATTTCTAAATCGTACCATTCTATTCTTTCATTATCTAAATATAGATCTTGTAAATCTATTTCATACCATTCTTGATTTAATATATCTTCTAATTCGTAGTTATCAAATATTTTTTCCCATATAATTCTTCTTAATTCAATTATCTCTATACCGTTAAGTATATATAAGATTAAAGTTTCATAGTTTTTTATCATTTCATCATGCATATATGTAGTCATGTTCGTT
>NW_006240069.1:0-12063 GCF_000226075.1 Solanum tuberosum
ACTCACCTAAGAATGAGCAAAAGACGTTTTTCGAAAAGCTGGCTCGCTTAAACCGCCTTACGGCAGTTTGGTTGCGTAGATATCGAAAAAATACGCATTTTCAAAAAAAAAATTGACTGAAACGGAACTCCGAGGTCCGAGTTATGGCCGTTTGAATTTTATTTTTCTATTCTCATCTTATTTCTACTCACCTAAGAATGAGCAAAAGACGTTTTTCGAAAAGCTGGCTCGCTTAAACCGCCTTACGGCAGTTTGGTTGCGTAGATATCGAAAAAATACGCATTTTCAAAAAAAAAATTGACTGAAACGGAACTCCGAGGTCCGAGTTATGGCCGTTTGAATTTTATTTTTCTATTCTCATCTTATTTCTACTCACCTAAGAATGAGCAAAAGACGTTTTTCGAAAAGCTGGCTCGCTTAAACCGCCTTACGGCAGTTTGGTTGCGTAGATATCGAAAAAATACGCATTTTCAAAAAAAAAATTGACTGAAACGGAACTCCGAGGTCCGAGTTATGGCCGTTTGAATTTTATTTTTCTATTCTCATCTTATTTCTACTCACCTAAGAATGAGCAAAAGGCGTTATTTGAAAAGCCGGCTCGCTCAAACCGCCTTACGGCAGTTTGGTTGCGTAGATATCGAAAAAATACGCAGTTTCAAAAAAAAAATCGACTGAAACGGACCTCCGAGGCCCGAGTTATGGCCGTTTTAATTTACTTTTTTCCCGGACACCTTCAATCTTTGAGATGCTAAATTTTTGAATGATCGTAACTTTCGACTCGAACGTCTCTTTGACGCAATTTTTTTTTTGATCCCTCGTATTTTTTCGAGATCTATTCGAAAAAGCCATTCGCATTCGTTGAATTTCATTTTAATTTTTTCGTTATATTTCTACTCGTATAAGAATGAGCAAAAAGGCGTTTTCTGAAAAATCGGATCGCTCAGACCCCGTCGCGACGTTTCGGTTGATTAGATATCGTAAAAATATGCAGGTTCAAAAAAAAAATCGCCTGAAAAGGACGTCCGAAGCTCGAGTTATGGCCGTTTGAATTTCCTTTTTCCTACCTGAAACGGACGTTCGAAACTCGAGTTATGGCCGTTTGAATTTTATTTTTCTATTCTCATCTTATTTCTACTCACCTAAGAATGAGCAAAAGGCGTTTTTCGAAAAGCCGACTTGCTCAAACCGCATTACGGCAGTTTGGTTGTGTAGATATCGAAAAAATACGCAGGTTCAAAAAAAAAATCGACTGAAACGGACATCCGAAGCCCGAGTTATGGCCGTTTGAAATTTCCTAAATTCACGGCTACCTTCAATCTTTAAGAATTTTTTTCGAATGGTCGTAACTTCCGACTCGAACGTCGTTTCGGCGCAATTCTTTTTTTGATTCCTCGTATTTTTGCGAGATCTATTTGAAAAACTCATCCCCCCTCATTGAATTTCCTTTTTACTTTTTCGTCATATTTCAATGAGTAAAAGGCGTTTCTCGAAAAATCGGCTCGCTCGAACCGCCTTACGACTGTTCGGTTGCGTAGATATCGAAAAAATACGCAGGTTCAAAAAAAAAATCGACTGAAACGGACATCCGAGGCCCGAGTTATGGCCGTTTGAATTTACTTTTTTCCCGGGCACCTTCGGCCTTTAAGATGCTGAATTTTCGAATGATCGTAACTTTCGACTCGAACGTCCTTTTGACGCAATTTTTTTTTTGATCCCTCGTATTTTTTCGATATCTATTCGAAAAATCCATTCGCATTCGTTGAATTTTACTTTAATTTTTTCGTTATATTTCTACTCGTATAAGAATGAGCAAAAAGGCGTTTTCTGAAAAATCGGATCGCTCAGACCCCGTCGCGACGTTTCGGTTGATTAGATATCGTAAAAATATGCAGGTTCAAAAAAAAAATCGCCTGAAAAGGACGTCCGAAGCTCGAGTTATGGCCGTTTGAATTTCCTTTTTCCTTTCTCATCTTATTTCTACTCGCCTAAGAATGAGCAAAAGGCGTTTTTCGAAAAATCGGCTCGCGCAAACCGCCTTACGGCAGTTTGGTTCCGTAGATATCGAAAAAATACGTACTTTCAAAAAAAAAATCGACTGAAACGGACCTCCGAGGCCCGAGTTATGGCCGTTTGAATTACTTTTTTCCCGGACACCTTCAGTCTTTGAGATGCTGAATTTTCGAATGATCGTAACTTTCGACTAGAACCTCCTTTTGAAGCAATTTTTTTTTGATCCCTCGTATTTTTTTGAGATCTAGTCGAAAAAATACGCAGGCTCAAAAAAAAATCGCCTGAAAAGGACACTCGAATCCCGAGTTATGGCCGTTTGAATTTCCTTTTTCATTTTTCAGAAAAATCGGATCGCTCAAACCACCTCGCGACGTTTCGGTTGGGTAGATATTGTAAAAATATGCAGGTTCAAAAAAAAAATCGCCTGAAAAGGACGTCCGAAGCTCGAGTTATGGCCGTTTGAATTTCCTTTTTCCTTTCTCATCTTATTTCTACTCGCCTAAGAATGAGCAAAAGGCGTTTTTCGAAAAATCGGCTCGCTTAAACCGCCTTAAGGCAGTTTGGTTGCGTAGATATCGAAAAAATACGCAGGTTCAAAAAAAAAATCGACTGAAACGGACATCCGAGGCCCGAGTTATGGCCGTTTGAATTTACTTTTTTCCCGGGCACCTTCGGCCTTTAAGATGCTGAATTTTCGAATGATCGTAACTTTCGACTCGAACGTCCTTTTGACGCAATTTTTTTTTTGATCCCTCGTAATTTTTCGAGATCTATTCGAAAAACTCATTCGTTTCGGTTGAATTTCCCTTTAATTTTTTCGTCACATTTCTACTGGTATAGGAATGAGCAAAACGCGTTTTCTGAAAAATTAAATCGCTCAAACCGCCTCACGACATTTCGGTCGCGTAGGTATCGAAAAAATACGCAGGTTCAAAAAAAATCGCTTGAAACGGGCAACCGAAGCCCGAGTTATGGCCGTTTGAATTTCCTTTTTATTTTCTCATCTTAATTCTACTCACCAAAGAATGAGTAAAATGTGTTTTTTTAAAAATCGGATCGCTCAAACCGCCTTACTGGAGTTTGGTTGCGTAGGTATCGAAAAAATACGCAGGTTCAAAAAAAATCGCTTGAAACGGGCAACCGAAGCCCGAGTTATGGCCGTTTGAAGTTTTCCGAATTCCCGACTATCTTCAATCTTTAAGAATTTTTCAAATGATCGTACCTTCAGACTCGAACGTCCTTTCGACGCGATTTTTTTTTTGATTCCCCGTATTTTTTCGAGATCTATTTGAAAAACTCATCCCCCCTCATTGAATTTCCTTTTTACTTTTTCGTCATATTTCAATGAGTAAAAGGCGTTTCTCGAAAAATCGGCTCGCTCGAACCGCCTTACGACTGTTCGGTTGCGTAGATATCGAAAAAATACGCAGGTTCAAAAAAAAAATCGACTGAAACGGACATCCGAGGCCCGAGTTATGGCCGTTTGAATTTACTTTTTTCCCGGGCACCTTCGGCCTTTAAGATGCTGAATTTTCGAATGATCGTAACTTTCGACTCGAACGTCCTTTTGACGCAATTTTTTTTTTGATCCCTCGTATTTTTTCGAGGTCTATTCGAAAAAGCCATTCGCATTCGTTGAATTTCATTTTAATTTTTTCGTTATATTTCTACTCGTATAAGAATGAGCAAAAAGGCGTTTTCTGAAAAATCGGATCGCTCAGACCCCGTCGCGACGTTTCGGTTGATTAGATATCGTAAAAATATGCAGGTTCAAAAAAAAAATCGCCTGAAAAGGACGTCCGAAGCTCGAGTTATGGCCGTTTGAATTTCCTTTTTCCTTTCTCATCTTATTTCTACTCGCCTAAGAATGAGCAAAAGATGTTTTTTGAATAATCGGCTCGCTCAAACCGCTTTACGAAGGTTTGGTTGCGTAGATATCGAAAAAATACGCAGGTTCAAAAAAAAAATCGACTGAAACGGACATCCGAGGCCCGAGTTATGGCCGTTTGAAATTTCCTAAATTCACGGCTACCTTCAATCTTTAAGAATTTTTTTCGAATGGTCGTAACTTCCGACTCGAACGTCGTTTCGGCGCAATTCTTTTTTTGATTCCTCGTATTTTTGCGAGATCTATTTGAAAAACTCATCCCCCCTCATTGAATTTCCTTTTTACTTTTTCGTCATATTTCAATGAGTAAAAGGCGTTTCTCGAAAAATCGGCTCGCTCGAACCGCCTTACGACTGTTCGGTTGCGTAGATATCGAAAAAATACGCAGGTTCAAAAAAAAAATCGACTGAAACGGACATCCGAGGCCCGAGTTATGGCCGTTTGAATTTACTTTTTTCCCGGGCACCTTCGGCCTTTAAGATGCTGAATTTTCGAATGATCGTAACTTTCGACTCGAACGTCCTTTTGACGCAATTTTTTTTTTGATCCCTCGTATTTTTTCGAGATCTATTCGAAAAAACCATTCGCATTCGTTGAACTTCATTTTAATTTTTTCGTTATATTTCTACTCGTATAAGAATGAGCAAAAAGGCGTTTTCTGAAAAATCGGATCGCTCAGACCCCGTCGCGACGTTTCGGTTGATTAGATATCGTAAAAATATGCAGGTTCAAAAAAAAAATCGCCTGAAAAGGACGTCCGAAGCTCGAGTTATGGCCGTTTGAATTTCCTTTTTCCTTTCTCATCTTATTTCTACTCGCCTAAGAATGAGCAAAAGGCGTTTTTCGAAAAATCGGCTCGCTCAAACCGCATTAAGGCAGTTTGGTTGCGTAGATATCGAAAAAATACGCAGGTTCAAAAAAAAAATCGACTGAAACGGAGGTCCGAGGTTCGAGCTATGGCCGTTTGAAATTTCCTAAATTCACGGCTACCTTCAATCTTTAAGAATTTTTTTCGAATGGTCGTAACTTCCGACTCGAACGTCGTTTCGGCGCAATTCTTTTTTTGATTCCTCGTATTTTTGCGAGATCTATTTGAAAAACTCATCCCCCCTCATTGAATTTCCTTTTTACTTTTTCGTCATATTTCAATGAGTAAAAGGCGTTTCTCGAAAAATCGGCTCGCTCGAACCGCCTTACGACTGTTCGGTTGCGTAGATATCGAAAAAATACGCAGGTTCAAAAAAAAAATCGACTGAAACGGAGGTCCGAGGTTCGAGCTATGGCCGTTTGAAATTTCCTAAATTCACGGCTACCTTCAATCTTTAAGAATTTTTTTCGAATGGTCGTAACTTCCGACTCGAACGTCGTTTCGGCGCAATTCTTTTTTTGATTCCTCGTATTTTTGCGAGATCTATTTGAAAAACTCATCCCCCCTCATTGAATTTCCTTTTTACTTTTTCGTCATATTTCAATGAGTAAAAGGCGTTTCTCGAAAAATCGGCTCGCTCGAACCGCCTTACGACTGTTCGGTTGCGTAGATATCGAAAAAATACGCAGGTTCAAAAAAAAAATCGACTGAAACGGACATCCGAGGCCCGAGTTATGGCCGTTTGAATTTACTTTTTTCCCGGGCACCTTCGGCCTTTAAGATGCTGAATTTTCGAATGATCGTAACTTTCGACTCGAACGTCCTTTTGACGCAATTTTTTTTTTGATCCCTCGTATTTTTTCGAGATCTATTCGAAAAAACCATTCGCATTCGTTGAACTTCATTTTAATTTTTTCGTTATATTTCTACTCGTATAAGAATGAGCAAAAAGGCGTTTTCTGAAAAATCGGATCGCTCAGACCCCGTCGCGACGTTTCGGTTGATTAGATATCGTAAAAATATGCAGGTTCAAAAAAAAAATCGCCTGAAAAGGACGTCCGAAGCTCGAGTTATGGCCGTTTGAATTTCCTTTTTCCTTTCTCATCTTATTTCTACTCGCCTAAGAATGAGCAAAAGGCGTTTTTCGAAAAATCGGCTCGCTCAAACCGCATTAAGGCAGTTTGGTTGCGTAGATATCGAAAAAATACGCAGGTTCAAAAAAAAAATCGACTGAAACGGAGGTCCGAGGTTCGAGCTATGGCCGTTTGAAATTTCCTAAATTCACGGCTACCTTCAATCTTTAAGAATTTTTTTCGAATGGTCGTAACTTCCGACTCGAACGTCGTTTCGGCGCAATTCTTTTTTTGATTCCTCGTATTTTTGCGAGATCTATTTGAAAAACTCATCCCCCCTCATTGAATTTCCTTTTTACTTTTTCGTCATATTTCAATGAGTAAAAGGCGTTTCTCGAAAAATCGGCTCGCTCGAACCGCCTTACGACTGTTCGGTTGCGTAGATATCGAAAAAATACGCAGGTTCAAAAAAAAAATCGACTGAAACGGAGGTCCGAGGTTCGAGCTATGGCCGTTTGAAATTTCCTAAATTCACGGCTACCTTCAATCTTTAAGAATTTTTTTCGAATGGTCGTAACTTCCGACTCGAACGTCGTTTCGGCGCAATTCTTTTTTTGATTCCTCGTATTTTTGCGAGATCTATTTGAAAAACTCATCCCCCCTCATTGAATTTCCTTTTTACTTTTTCGTCATATTTCAATGAGTAAAAGGCGTTTCTCGAAAAATCGGCTCGCTCGAACCGCCTTACGACTGTTCGGTTGCGTAGATATCGAAAAAATACGCAGGTTCAAAAAAAAAATCGACTGAAACGGACATCCGAAGCCCGAGTTATGGCCGTCTGAAATTTCTCGAATTTTTGGCTACCTTCAATCTTTAAGAATTTTTCAAATGATCTCGTAACTTCCGACTCGAACGTCGTTTCGGCGCAATTCTTTTTTTGATTCCTCGTATTTTTGCGAGATCTATTTGAAAAACTCATCCCCCCTCATTGAATTTCCTTTTTACTTTTTCGTCATATTTCAATGAGTAAAAGGCGTTTCTCGAAAAATCGGCTCGCTCGAACCGCCTTACGACTGTTCGGTTGCGTAGATATCGAAAAAATACGCAGGTTCAAAAAAAAAATCGACTGAAACGGAGGTCCGAGGTTCGAGCTATGGCCGTTTGAAATTTCCTAAATTCACGGCTACCTTCAATCTTTAAGAATTTTTTTCGAATGGTCGTAACTTCCGACTCGAACGTCGTTTCGGCGCAATTCTTTTTTTGATTCCTCGTATTTTTGCGAGATCTATTTGAAAAACTCATCCCCCCTCATTGAATTTCCTTTTTACTTTTTAATCATATTTCAATGAGTAAACGGCGATTTTTGAAAAATCGGCTCCATCAAACCGCTTTACGAAGGTTTGGTTGAGTAGATATCGAAAAAATACGCAGGTTCAAAAAAAAAATCGACTGAAACGGACATCCGAGGCCCGAGTTATGGCCGTTTGAATTTACTTTTTTCCCGGGCACCTTCGGCCTTTAAGATGCTGAATTTTCGAATGATCGTAACTTCAGACTCGAACGTCCTTTTGACGCAATTTTTTTTTTGATCCCTCGTATTTTTTCGAGATCTATTCGAAAAAACCATTCGCATTCGTTGAACTTCATTTTAATTTTTTCGTTATATTTCTGCTCGTATAAGAATGAGCAAAAAGGCGTTTTCTGAAAAATCGGATCGCTCAGACCCCGTCGCGACGTTTCGGTTGATTAGATATCGTAAAAATATGCAGGTTCAAAAAAAAAATCGCCTGAAAAGGACGTCCGAAGCTCGAGTTATGGCCGTTTGAATTTCCTTTTTCCTTTCTCATCTTATTTCTACTCGCCTAAGAATGAGCAAAAGGCGTTTTTCGAAAAATCGGCTCGCTCAAACCGCCTCAAGGCAGTTTGGTTGCGTAGATATCGAAAAAATACGCAGGTTCAAAAAAAAAAATTATCGAAACAATACGCAGGTTAAAAAAAAAATCGCCTGCAACGGGCAACCGAAGCCCGAGTTATGGCCGTTTGAAATTTCCTAAATTCACGGCTACCTTCAATCTTTAAGAATTTTTTTCGAATGGTCGTAACTTCCGACTCGAACGTTATTTTTTTTTGATTCCCCGTATTTTTAAGAGATCTATTTGAAAAACTGATCACCTTTCATTGAATTTCCTTTTTACTTTTTAATCATATTTCAATGAGTAAACGGCGTTTTTTGAAAAATCGGCTCTATCAAACCACTTTACGACGGTTTGGTTGCGTAGATATCGAAAAAATACGCAGGTTCAAAAAAAAAATCGCCTGAAAAAGACACCCGAATTCCGAGTTATTGCCGTTTGAGTTTCCTTTTTTCCCGGCGACCTTCAATCCTTAAGATACTGAATTTTCGAATGATCGTAACTTCAGACTCGAACGTCCTTTTGACGCAATTTTTTTTTTGATCCCTCGTATTTTTTCGAGATCTATTCGAAAAAGCCATTCGCATTCGTTGAATTTCATTTTAATTTTTTCGTTATATTTCTACTCGCGTATAAAATGAGCAAAACGCGTTTTCTGAAAAATCGAATCGCTCAAACCGCCTCACAAAATTTCAGTCGTGTAGATATCGAAAAAATACGCAGGTTCAATAAAAATATCGTCTGAAACAGTAGTCTGAAGCCCTAGTTATGGCCGTTTGAATTTCCTTTTTATTTTCTCACCTTATTTCTACTCACCTAAGAATGAGTAAAAACCGTTTTTTTAAAAATAAGCTCGCTCAGACAGCCTTACGGAAGTTTGGTTGCGTAGGTATCGAAAAATACGCAGGTTCAAAATAATCGCCTGAAACGGGCAACCGAGCCCGAGTTATGGCCGTTTGAACTTTCCCGAATTCTTGGCAACCTTCAATCTTTAAGAATTTTTCAAATGATCGTACCTTCAGACTCGAACGTCTTTTCGACGCGATTTTTTTTTGATTCCCCGTATTTTTAAGAGATCTATTTGAAAAACTCATCCCCTTTCATTGAATTTCCTTTTTATTTTTTCATCATATTTGAATGAGTAAAAGACGTTTTTTGAAAAATCGGTCCGCTCAAACCGCCCTACGACTGTTTGGTTGCGTAGATATCGAAAAAATACGCAGGTTCAAAAAAAAATCGCCTGAAAAGTACACCTGAATCCCGAGTTACGGCCGTTTGAGTTTCCTTTTTTCCCGACGACCTTCAATCCTTACGATGCTGAATTTTCGAATGATTGTAACTTCAGACTCGAACGTCCTTTTGACACAATTTTTTTTTTGATTCCCCCTATTTTTTCGAGATCTATTCGAAAAAGCCATTCGCATTCGTTGAATTTCATTTTAATTTTTTCGTTATATTTCTACTCGTATAAGAATGAGCAAAAAGGCGTTTTCTGAAAAATCGGATCGCTCAGACCCCGTCGCGACGTTTCGGTTGAGTAGATATCGTAAAAATATGCAGGTTCAAAAAAAAAATCGCCTGAAAAGGACGTCCGAAGCTCGAGTTATGGCCGTTTGAATTTCCTTTTCCCTTTCTCAGGACGTCCGAAGCCTGAGTTATAGCCGTTTGAATTTCCTTTTTATTTTCTCATCTTATTTCTACTCACCTAAGAATGAGTAAAAGGCATTTTTTTAAAAATTGGCTCACACAAACCGCTTTACGACGGTTTAGTTGCGTAGGTACCGAAAAAATACGCAGGTTCAAAAAAAAAATCGCTTGAAACGGACATCCGAAGCCCGAGTTATGGCCGTTTGAAATTTCCTAAATTCACGGCTACCTTCAATCTTTAAGAATTTTTTTCGAATGGTCGTAACTTCCGACTCGAACGTCGTTTCGGCGCAATTCTTTTTTTGATTCCTCGTATTTTTGCGAGATCTATTTGAAAAACTCATCCCCCCTCATTGAATTTCCTTTTTACTTTTTCGTCATATTTCAATGAGTAAAAGGCGTTTCTCGAAAAATCGGCTCGCTCGGACCGCCTTACGACTGTTCGGTTGCGTAGATATCGAAAAAATACGCAGGTTCAAAAAAAAAATCGACTGAAACGGACATCCGAAGCCCGAGTTATGGCCGTTTGAAATTTCCTAAATTCACGGCTACCTTCAATCTTTAAGAATTTTTTTCGAATGGTCGTAACTTCCGACTCGAACGTCGTTTCGGCGCAATTCTTTTTTTGATTCCTCGTATTTTTGCGAGATCTATTTGAAAAACTCATCCCCCCTCATTGAATTTCCTTTTTACTTTTTCGTCATATTTCAATGAGTAAAAGGCGTTTCTCGAAAAATCGGCTCGCTCGAACCGCCTTACGACTGTTCGGTTGCGTAGATATCGAAAAAATACGCAGGTTCAAAAAAAAAATCGACTGAAACGGACATCCGAGGCCCGAGTTATGGCCGTTTGAATTTACTTTTTTCCCGGGCACCTTCGGCCTTTAAGATGCTGAATTTTCGAATGATCGTAACTTTCGACTCGAACGTCCTTTTGACGCAATTTTTTTTTTGATCCCTCGTATTTTTTCGAGATCTATTCGAAAAAGCCATTCGCATTCGTTGAATTTCATTTTAATTTTTTCGTTATATTTCTACTCGTATAAGAATGAGCAAAAAGGCGTTTTCTGAAAAATCGGATCGCTCAAACCACCTCACGACATTTCGGTTACGTAGATATCGAAAAAATACGTAGGTTCAAAAAAAAAATCGACTGAAACGGACATCCGAAGCCCGAGTTATGGCCGTCTGAATTTACTTTTTTCTCGGGCACCTTCGGCCTTTAAGATGCTGAATTTTCGAATGATCGTAACTTTCGTTTAAAAATCGGCTCGCTGAAACTGCCTTACGGAAGTTTGGTTGCGTTGGTATCGAAAAAATACGCAGGTTCAAAAAAAAAATCGACTGAAACGGACATCCGAGGCCCGAGGGGCCGTTTGAAGTTTCCCGAATTCCCTGCTACCTTCAATCTTTAAGAATTTTTCAAATGATCGTAACTTCAGACTCGAACGTCCTTTCGACGCGATATTTTTTTTTATTCCCCATATTTTTTCGAGATCTATTTGAAAACTCATCCTCTTTCATTGAATTTCCTTTTTACTTTATCATCATATTGATGAGTAAAAGGCGTTTTTTGAAAAATCGGCTCGCTCAAACCGCTTTACGACGGTTTGGTTGCGTAGATATCGAAAAAATACGCAGGTTCAAAAAAAATCGCCTGATAAGGACACCCGAATCCCGAGTTATGGTCGTTTGAGTTTCCTTTTTTCCCGGCGACCTTCATCCTTAAGATGCTGAATTTTCGAATGATCGTAACTTCAGACTCGAACGTCCTTTTGACGCAATTTTTTTTTTGATTCCCCCCTATTTTTTTCGAGATCTATTCGAAAAACTCATTCGCTTTGGTTGAATTTCCCTTTAATTTTTTCGTTACATTTCTATTCGTATAAGAATGAGCAGAGCAGGAAAACCCCAATTTTAAAGGTTAAATGTGCCACAGAGCAAGAAAACCCCAATTTTTCCGATTTTCGTGTGCTATAGTCCATTGAATTTTTAGTGATCCAAAATTCTGACATAATTTTTGATAAAATTTTCGTGGACGTCCGTTGAAACCTTAGCTATGGAGCCAGTTAACCTTCACGGCCAAAACGTCCCATTTTAAAAGTCAAATTTGCCCAAGAGCAGGAAACACCCCAATTTTTCCGATTTTCGTGTGCTACAGTACATGTACTTTTTGGTGATATAGAATTCCGAATTCATTTTTGCAAAGGAAAACGCCCAATTTTACCAATTTTCATGTGCTATAGTCCATGAATTTTTTGGTGATCTGGATTTCTGACATAATATTTGTCAAAATTATTCGTGGACGTCTGTTAAGACCTTATCTATGGATCCAGTTAACCCTCACGCCCAAAACGTCCCATTTTAAAGGTCTAATATGCCACAGAGCAGGAAAACCCCAAATTTTGCCGATTTTCATGTGCTATAGTTTATGGACTTTTTGGTGAACTGGAATTCCGACATCATTTTTGCCAAAAATTTTCGTGGACGTCCGTTAAGACCTTAGCTATGGAGCCAGTTAGCCCTTACGGCCAAAACGTCCTATTTTAAAGGTCAAATGTGCCCCAGAAAAGGAAAACTTCTAATTTTGCCGATTTTCGTGTGCTAGAGTCCATGGAATTTTTGTTGCTCTGGAATTCCGACATAATTTTTGCCAAAATTTTTC
>NW_006240069.1:12140-14870 GCF_000226075.1 Solanum tuberosum
CAACATTTTTTGTGAACGACCGTAAAGACCTTAGCTATGGAGCCAGTTACCCCTCACGGCCAAAACGTCCCATTTTGAAGGTCAAATGTGCCCAGAGCATGTAAACCCCCCATTTTGCCGATTTTCGTGTGCTATAGTCCATGGACTTTTTGATGATCTGAAATTTCGAATAATTCTGCCAATCTTTTCGTGACGTCCGTTAAGACCTTAACTATGGAGCCAGTTAGCCTTCACGGACCAAAACGTCCCTTTTAAAGGTCAAATGTGCCCAGAGCAGGATAACCCTCAAATTTTGCCAATTTTCGTGTGCTATAGTCCATGGTCTTTTTGGTGATTTGTAATTCCGACATAATTTTTGCCAAAATTTTCGTGGACGTCCGTTTAAACCTTAGCTATGTATCCAGTTAGCCTTCACTGCCAAAACGTCCAATTTTAAAGGTCAAATGTGCCCAGAGCAGGATAACCCTCAAATTTTGCCAATTTTCGTGTGCTATAGTCCATGGTCTTTTTGGTGATTTGTAATTCCGACATAATTTTTGCCAAAATTTTCGTGGACGTCCGTTTAAACCTTAGCTATGTATCCAGTTAGCCTTCACTGCCAAAACGTCCAATTTTAAAGGTCAAATGTGCCCCAGAGCAGGAAAACCCAAATTTTACCGATTTTCGTGTGCTATAGTCCATGGACTTTTTGATGATCTGAAATTTCGAATAATTTCTGCCAATCTTTTTCGTGACGTCCGTTAAGACCTTAACTATGGAGCCAGTTAGCCTTCACGGACCAAAACGTCCCTTTTAAAGGTCAAATGTGCCCAGAGCAGGATAACCCTCAAATTTTGCCAATTTTCGTGTGCTATAGTCCATGGTCTTTTTGGTGATTTGTAATTCCGACATAATTTTTGTCATATTTTTTTGTTGACGACCGTTTAGACCTTAGTTATGGAGCCAGTTAGCCCTCACTGCCAAAACGTCCCATTTTAAAGGTCAAAGGTCCCCCAGAGCAGGAAAACGCCAAATTTTACCGATTTTCGTGTGCTATAGTCCATGGACTTTTTGACGATCTGGAATTTCGAAATAATTTTCTCCAAAATTTTTTGTGGACGACCGTTAAAACCTTAGTTATGGAGCCAGTTAGCTCTCACAGCCAAAATACCCCATTTTGAAGGTCAAATGTGCTCCAGAGCAGGAAAACCCCCAATTTTGCTGATTTTGGTGTGCTATATAGTCCATGGACTTTTTGGTGATTTGGAATTCCGACATAATATTTGCCAAAATTTTTTCATGGACGACCGTTCAGACTTTAGCTTTGGAGCCAGTTAGCCCTCACGGCCAAAACATCCATTTTTAATGTGAAATGTGCCCCAGAGTAGGTAAACCCCCCATTTTGCCGTTTTCGTGTGCTATAGTCCACAGAATTTTTGGTGATCAGGAATTCTGACATAATTTTAGTTAAAAATTTTCTTGGACGCCCGTTTAGACCTTACCTTTGGAGCCAGTTTAAAAATTTTCGTGGACGCCCGTTAAGACCTTACCTTTGGAGCCAGTTAGCCCTCATGACCAATACATCCCATTATAAAGATTAAATGTACCCCAGAACAGAAAAACCTCCAATTTTCCCGATTTTCGTGTGGTATAGTCCATTCACTTTTTGGTGATCTGGAATTCTGAAATAATTTTTGCCAACAATTTTCTTGGACGTCCGTAAAGACCTTAGCTATGGAGCCAGTTAGCTCTCACAGCCAAAATATCCCATTTTGAAGGTCAAAATATGCCCAGAGCAGAAAAACCCCTAATTTTGCCGATTTTCGTGCGCAATTTTACATGAACTTTTTGGTGATCTGGAATTCCGACATAATCATTACCAAAATTTTTCGTGGACATTTGTTAAGACCTTAGCTATGGAGCCAGTTAGCCCTCACGGCCAAAACGTCCCATTTTGAAGGTCAAATGTGCCACAGAGCAGGAAAACCCCCAATTTTGCTGATTTTCGTGTGCTATAGTCCATGGACTTTTTGGTGATTTAAGATTCCGACATAATTTTTGCCAAAATTTTTTATGGATGACCGTTCAAACGTTAGATATGGAGCCAGTTAGCTCTGACGGCTAAAACAACCGATTTTTAAGGTGAAATCTGCCCCAGAGTAGGTAAACCCCTCATTTTGCCGTTTTCGTGTGCTATAGTCCACAGAATTTTTGGTGATCAGGAATTCTGACATAATTTTAGTTAAAAATTTTCTTGGACGCCCGTTTAGACCTTACCTTTGGAGCCAGTTAGCCCTCACGACCAAAACGTCCCATTATAAAGGTCAAATGTGCCACGAATCAAGTAAACCCACCATTTTTCCGATTTTCGTGTGCTATGGAAAACTTCCAATTTTGCCGATTTTCGTGTGCTACAGTCCATGGTCTTTTTTGTGATCTGGAATTCCGACATAATTTTTGCCAAAATTTTTTATGGATGACCGTTCAAACGTTAGATATGGAGCCAGTTAGCTCTGACGGCTAAAACAACCGATTTTTAAGGTGAAATCTGCCCCAGAGTAGGTAAACCCCTCATTTTGCCGTTTTCGTGTGCTATAGTCCACAGAATTTTTGGTGATCAGGAATTCTGACATAATTTTAGTTAAAAATTTTCTTGGACGCCCGTTTAGACCTTACCTTTGGAGCCAGTTAGCCCTCACGACCATAATTTTCCCAAAAGTTTTCGTGGACGTCCGTTAAGATCTTAGCTAT
>NW_006240069.1:15037-15136 GCF_000226075.1 Solanum tuberosum
AAAACGTTCCATTTTGAAGGTCAAATGTTCCCCGGATCAAGTAAACCCCCCCATTTTGCCGATTTCATGTGCTATAGTCCATGAACTTTTTGGTGATCT
>NW_006240069.1:15168-15925 GCF_000226075.1 Solanum tuberosum
TCAAAATTTTTCGTGGACGACCGTTAAGACCTTAAGTAGGCAGCCAGTTATCCCTCACGGCCAAAATATCCCATTTTGAAGGTCTAATGTGCCCCGGATCAAGTAGACATTTTAGTGATCTGGAATTCCAACATAATTATTGCCAAAAATTTTCGTTGACGTCTGTTAAGACCTTAGCTATGGAGCCAGTTAGCCCTCATGGCAAAAAGATCCTATTTTTAAGGTGAAATCTGCCCCAGAGTAGGTTTTGCCAAAATTTTTCGTGGACGACCGTTCAGACCTTAGCTATGGAGCCAGTTAGCCCTCATGGCAAAAAGATCCTATTTTTAAGGTGAAATCTGCCCCAGAGTAGGTTTTGCCAAAATTTTTCGTGGACGACCGTTCAGACCTTAGCTATGGAGCCAGTTAGCCCTCATGGCAAAAAGATCCTATTTTTAAGGTGAAATCTGCCCCAGAGTAGGTAAACCCCCAATTTTGTCGATTTTCGTGTGATATAGTCCACATATTTTTTGGTGATCTGGAATTCTGATATAATTTTTACCAAATTTTTTCATGGACGTCCGTTAAGACCTTACCTTTGGAACCAGTTAGAAAACGTCCTATTTTAATGGTTAAATGTACCCCAGAGATGGAAAACCCCCAATTTTGCCGATTTTCGTTTGCTATAGTCCATGGACTTTTTGGTGATCAGGAATTCTGACGTAATTTTTAACAAACAACATTTTCCGTGGACGTCCGTTAAGACCTTAGCTATGGA
>NW_006240069.1:15995-21026 GCF_000226075.1 Solanum tuberosum
CCAAAACGTCCCATTTTGAATGTCAAATGTCCACAGACTTTTTTGTGATCTGGAATTCTAACGTATGTTTTCCCAAAAATTTTCGTGGACGTACGTTAAGACCTTAGCTATGGAGCCAGTTAGCCCTCAACGGCCACAAGTCCCATTTTAAGGTAAAATGTTCCCCAGAGCCAGGAAAACCCCCAATTTTGCCGATTTAAGTTTGCTATAGTCCATGGATTGTTTGGTGATCTGGGTTCCGACGTAAATTTTGTCAAAAATTTTCATAGACGTCCGTAAAGACGTCAGCTATGGAGCCAGTTAGCCCTCACGGCCAAAACGTCCCCTTTAAAAGGTCAAATGTGACCCAGAGTTGGAAAACCCTAATTTTGCCGATTTTCGTGCGGTATAGTCCATGGACTTTTTGGTGAACTAGAATTCCGACAAAATTTTTGTTAAAAATTTTCGTGGATGTCCGTTAAGACATTAGCTACGGAGCCAGTTAGCCCTCACGACCTAAACATCTCATTTTGAAAGTCAAATCTGCCCCGGAACAGGTAAACCCCCCATTTTGCCGAATATCGTGTGTTATAGTCCATGGACTTTTTGGTGCTCTAGTATTCCGACCTCATTTTTGCAAAAAGTTTTCGTGGACGTCCGTTAAGACCTTAGCTATGGAGCCACCTAGCCCTCACGGCCAAAATATCTCATTTTGAAGGTCAAATCTGCCCGGGATCAGGTAAACCTCCATTTTGCCGATTATCATGTTCTATAGTCCATGGACTTTTTGTTGATCTAGAATTCTGAACTCATTATTGCAAAAGGTTTTCTTGGACGTCCGTTAATACCTTTGCTATGGAGACAGTTAGCCCTCACGGCTAAAACGTCCCATTTCGAAGGTCAAATATTCCCAGAGCAGGTAAACTCCACATTTTGCCAATTTTCGTGTGCTATAAGTCCACATACTTTTTTGTGATCGGGAATTCAAACATAATTTTTTCCAATTTTTTTTGTATACGTCCGTTAAGACCTTAGCTATGGAGCCAATTAACCATCACAGCCAAAATATCCCATTTTGAAGTTCAAATATGCCTATAGCAGGAAAACCTCTAATTTTGCCGATTTTCGTGTACTATAGTTTGTGGACTTTTTGGTTAACTTGAATTCCGAAATCATTTTTGCCAAAAATTTTCATGGACGTCCGTTAAGACCTTAACTATGGAGCCAGTTAGCCCCTAAGGCGAAAACGTCCTATTTTAAAGGTTAAATGTACTCCAGAGCAGGAAAAGCCACAATTTTGCCAATTTTCGTGTGCTATAGTCCATCGACTTTTTGTTGATTTTGAATTATGACATAATATTTGTCAAAATTATTCGTGGACGTCTGTTAAGACCTCATGGCCAAAACATCCCATTTTGGAGGTCAAATGTTCCATGGATCAGGTAAATCTCCCATTTTACCGATTTTTGTGTGCTATAGTCCATGGACTTTTGGGTGATCTGGATTTCGACATAATTTTTGTCAAAAATTTTCTTGGACGACCGTAAAGACGTCAGTTATGGAGTCAGTTAGCTCTCACGGCCAAAACATCTCATTTGAAAGGCCAAATGTGCCACAGAGCAGGAAAACCCCCAATTTTATCGATTTTCATTTTTATAGTCCATGGACTTTTTGGTGATCTGGAATTTCGACATGGTTTTTACCAAAATTTTTTTTGGACGACCGTTAATACGTTAGCTATGTAGCTAGTTAGACCTCACAGCCAAAACATCCCATTTTGAAGGTCAAATCTACCCCGAATCAAGTAAACCCCCAATTTTGCCAATTTTCGTGTGCTATAGTCTATGGACTTTTTGGTGATTTGGAATTCCGACATAATTTTTGCCAAAATTTTTCGTGGACGACCGTTCAGACCTTATTCATGGAGCCAGTTAACATTCATGGCCAAAATATCCTATTTTTAAGGTGAAATCTGCCCCAGAGTAGGTAAACCCCCCATTTTGCCGATTATCATGTGTTATAGTCTATGGACTTTTTGGTGATTTGGAATTCCGACATAATTTTTGCCAAAATTTTTCGTGGACGACCGTTCAGACCTTATTCATGGAGCCAGTTAACATTCATGGCCAAAATATCCTATTTTTAAGGTGAAATCTGCCCCAGAGTAGGTAAACCCCCCATTTTGCCGATTATCATGTGTTATAGTCTATGGACTTTTTGGTGATTTGGAATTCTAATATAATTTTTGCCAATATTTTTCGTGGACGACCGTTAAGACCTTACCTTTGGAGCTAGTTAGCCCTCACGACCAAAACGTCCCATTATAAAGGTCAAATGTGCCCCAGAACAGGAAAACCCCCAATTTTGCCGATTTTCGTATGCTATAGTCCATGGACTTTTTGGTGATTTGGAATTCCGACATAATTTTTGCCAAAATTTTTCGTGGACGTCCGTTAAGTACTTAGCTATGGAGCCAGTTAGCTCTCACGGCCAAAACATCCAGTCCATGGACTTTTTGGTGATTTGGAATTCCGACATAATTTTTGCCAAAATTTCTCATGGACGTCCGTTAAGAACTTAGTTATGGAGCCAGTTAGCCCTCACGGCCAAAACATCCAGTCCATGGACTTTTTGGTAATTTGAAATTCTGATATAATTTTTGCCAAAATTTTTCGTGGACGACCGTTAAGACCTTACCTTTGGAGCTAGTTAGCCCTCACGACCAAAACGTCTCATTATAAAGGTCAAATGTGCCCCAGAACAGGAAAACCCCCAATTTTGCCGATTTTCGTGTGCTATAGTCCATTGACTTTTTGGTGATCTGGAATTCTAACATAATTTTTGCCAAAATTTTTCGTGGACGTCCGTTAAGTACTTAGCTATGGAGCCAGTTAGCTCTCACGGCCAAAACATCCAGTCCATGGACTTTTTGGTGATTTGGAATTCCGACATAATTTTTGCCAAAATTTTTCGTGGACGTCCGTTAAGACCTTACCTTTGGAGCTAGTTAGCCCTCACGACCAAAACGTCTCATTATAAAGGTCAAATGTGCCCCAGAACAGGAAAACCCCCAATTTTGCCGATTTTCGTATGCTATAGTCCATGGACTTTTTGATGATCTGGAATTCTGACATAATTTTTAACAACATTTTTCGTGGACGTCTGATAAGAGATTTTGCTGATTTTCGTATGCTATAGTCCATGGACTTTTTGATGATCTGGAATTCTGACATAATTTTTAACAACATTTTTCGTGGACGTCTGATAAGAGATTTTGCTGATTTTCGTGTGCTATAGTCCATGGACTTTTTGGTAATTTGAAATTCTGATATAATTTTTGCCAAAATTTCTCATGGACGTCCGTTAAGACCTTAGCTATGCAGTCAGGTAGCCCTCACGGCCAAAACATCCAGTCCATGGACTTTTTGATGATCTGGAATTCTGACATAATTTTTAACAACATTTTTCGTGGACGTCTGATAAGAGATTTTGCTGATTTTCGTATGCTATAGTCCATGGACTTTTTGATGATCTGGAATTCTGACATAATTTTTAACAACATTTTTCGTGGACGTCTGATAAGAGATTTTGCTGATTTTCGTGTGCTATAGTCCATGGACTTTTTGGTAATTTGAAATTCTGATATAATTTTTGCCAAAATTTCTCATGGACGTCCGTTAAGACCTTACCTTTGGAGCCAGTTAGCCCTCACGACCAAAACGTCTCATTATTAAGGTCAAATGTGCCCCAGAACAGGAAAACCCCCCAATTTTGCAGATTTTCGTGTGCTATAGTCCATAGACTGTTTGGTGATCTGGAATTCTGACATAATTTTTAACAAAAAATTTATGGACGTCTGTAAAGACATCAGCTATGGAGCCAGTTAGCTCTCACGGCCAAAACATCCCATTTGAAAGGTCAGATGTTCCCCAAAGCAGGTAAGCCCCCCATTTTGCTGATTTTCGTATGCTATAGTCCACAGACTTTTTTGTGATCTGGAATT
The DNA here is from genome assembly GCF_000226075.1 of Solanum tuberosum. Taxonomy (NCBI): domain Eukaryota; kingdom Viridiplantae; phylum Streptophyta; class Magnoliopsida; order Solanales; family Solanaceae; genus Solanum; species Solanum tuberosum. The sequence continues at coordinate 19,978 of NW_006240069.1, forward strand.
CTGACGTAAGTTTTCCCAAAATTATTTGTGGACGTCCGTTAAGACCTTTGCTATGGTGCCAGTTAGCCCTCACGGCCACAACGTCTCATTTTAAAGGTCAAATGTGTCATGAGCAGGAAAACCCCCTATTTTTCTGATTTTCGTGTGCTATAGTCAATGGATTTTTTGGTGATCTGGGTTCAGACATAATTTTTGTCAAAATTTGTCGTGGACGTCCGTTAAGACCTTTGCTATGGTGCCAGTTAGCCCTCACGGCCAAAACATCTCATTTGAAAGGTCAAATGTGCCACAGAGCAGGAAAACCCATATTTTGTCGATTTTCGTGTTTTATAGTCAATGGACTTTTTGGTGATCTGGATTTCAACATAATTTTATCCAAAATTTTTCGTGGACGACCGTTAAACCTTAGTTATTGAGCTAGTTAGACCTCACGGCCAAAACATCCCATTTTGAAGGTCAAATCTTCCCCGAAACAGGTAAACCCCTATTTTGCCAATTTTCGAGTGCTATAGTACATGGACTTTTTGGTGATCTATAATTCCGAACTTATTCTTGCAAAACGTTTTCGTGGACGTCCTTTAAGACCTTAACTATGGAGCCAGTTAGTCCACACGGCCAAAACGTTCCATTTTGAAGGTTAAATGTGCTCCAGAGCAGGAAAACCCCAATTTTACCGTTTTTCGTGTGCTATAGTCCATGAACTTTTTGGTGATGTGGAATTCTGACATAATATTTGTCAAAATTATTCGTGGACGTCTGTTAAGACCTTATCTATGGATCCAGTTAACCCTCACGCCTAAAACGTCCTATTTGAAAGGTTAAATATGCCACAGAGCAAGAAAACCCCAAATTTTGCCGATTTTCGTGTGCTATAGTCCATGAACTTTTTGGTGATGTGGAATTCTGACATAATATTTGTCAAAATTATTCGTGGACGTCTGTTAAGACCTTATCTATGGATCCAGTTAACCCTCACGCCTAAAACGTCCTATTTGAAAGGTTAAATATGCCACAGAGCAAGAAAACCCCAAATTTTGCCGATTTTCGTG
>NW_006240070.1:0-10926 GCF_000226075.1 Solanum tuberosum
ATGGCTTTAGCTTGTACCAACACCAACTTCCATGGCACGCACCATGTACCAAAACAAACTGTTTCTTCATAACCTCCATTTTTTGGCCTCGTGTGTTTTTTTTCTTTGTGACACAAGGACACAAAGATTAGTAATTTGGTGGGCTGGGGTGATTATGTTCACTTAATCTGGAAACTCAAATATTTGACCATTGAAATAAAGGGAGTATATATTTAATAATATTTGTCATAAGATTTTAAATGAATCTATTATGGATATTATTTCAATAAATGAAAACTCATCAAGAAGAATTCTAATATAATGCTTTAATTATGTTTATCTAAATTATATATGATGGTGTTATCTTGATTTATTCATTCGTTCACTTTTTTAATATCGATATCACATACAAATTTTGTTGAATCAAAATAATAAAGTGTAATGCGGATCGGAAGCTAATAATTACGAATCTGAATTAAAGAGAAGAAGAAAATAACATGTGTACCTAATAATATACTAGAGAAATTGTATGTTGTCTCACATCTTAGAGCTCTGTCACTAACAAATGATGAAAGTTCTTGATGGTTTGTAACAATGAGCAGACATAAGACATATGACTTGTTCAATTTCTATCTTAGATTGTGAACAAATAATTTTATACTTTCTATTATCAACTATAGTTATGCAAGCAAAACAGAGTAAATATCAAACACGAAATACTTGGTTGAGAAAGCAACAATGAGAGGACATAAGACAGAAAAGTTGTAACAGGAAATAGTCATTATAAGAATTGACACAGTTTAATTATGTCTATCACATTCTTCAATACATAAAACACAGCACAATCATATAATTATAACAACTAATTATTCAAATGAGTAGAAGATGGATCAATTGTATTTATGAGCAATCTCCAAGAGAGCGTCACAAAGTTCTTTAGGCATACTTAGCATTGACATATGATCAGCACCTTATGAGGATTTTTACCTGAAGTTTTGATCAGAGTCAACTGCTCAATTTTTAGAAGCTCCAAAATAGGAAAACTTGCATAAAAACTAAACGAATTGTTAGTCCCAGAAAGTCATAAATGACTTGGGGTCGCTACAAGAAAATTCTCAACATTGAAAATATTGGAAAATGGAGGAAATGACCTGGAGTGTCATGACATTAATTTTCTTTAGAAATGTGAGATCCCATAATATTTCTCTATTATTGTATATTATATGTGGCATAGTATGGCGTGGTTATATTGGGTGTATATGAATTGGTATAGTACATTGGACATTAAGATTACAAATGGATAGAAATATCAAGGAACTAAACTAATGTTTTAGCCAAAGGAACCCCTCGAACAAAGGTTCGAGATTAAAGAAATGGCTCGGGTAGCACTTGCCCGTTTGAAAGGTTTAAATTATCACATACCTTAGGTATAAGCCTATTAGTGTCTAACATGCTAAGAATAATATGTCAAGAGGTATTATAATAGCACAATGGTCGTATGTTTAGTTTTGAAGTGAAGAAAATTAGCGAAACTAAGGTCGGCAAAAGTTATCGAACTTTCTCTAATAAAATTTTCTTAACTCTGAGTCAAATGTATTGGATGTTTTCTCCCAATATATAAAGAGTTACAAGGACCGTGACCTATCAATATGACGGCCTACGAGTCTAGTTTGGAACGCATAAAACCCCGTATCAAACCGACAACGGAGTGAAAAGTTATGAGGGTTTTACTACAGACTGCTTGGATAGAATTTGGGTCGCGAACCTGGTCGGGTAAAAAAATGTGGTAAGTCGGCTACTCAATGTTTTAACCCATAAAAACATTTATTTTCACTATTGTGCAGAAACTGCGGGCATTCGAGCGTTCATTGGAAAGGTATGTTAAGGCTAAGCTCTGTCCTTCATTCAAGCTCAACTCCTGGGATAATCCTAAAATGCTAAATCTGATATTTTTCTATTCTCTTGCTAGAAAGACTTTTTGTAAAAGTCGTTGGGATCTCAGCTGAATTATTTTCACGATTCTATTATTTTGATATTCCACTCATTTGCATAAAAACTAAACGAATTGTTAGTCCCAGGAAGTCATAAATGACTTGGGGTCGCTACAAGAAAATTCTCAACATTGAAAATATTGGAAAATGGAGGAAATGACCTGGAGTGTCATGACATTAATTTTCTTTAGAAATGTGAGATCCCATAATATTTCTCTATTCTTGTATATTATATGTGGCATAGTATGGCGTGGTTATATTGGGTGTATATGAATTGGTATAGTACATTAGACATTAAGATTACAAATGGATAGAAATATCAAGGAACTAAACTAATGTTTTAGCCAAAGGAACCCCTCGAACAAAGGTTCGAGATTAAAGAAATGGCTTAGGCAGCACTTGCCCGTTTGAAAGGTTTAAATTATCACATACCTTAGGTATAAGCCTATTAGTGTCTAACATGCTAAGAATAATATGTCATGAGGTATTATAATAGCACAATGGTCGTATGTTTAGTTTTGAAGTGAAGAAAATTAGCGAAACTAAGGTCGGCAAAAGTTATCGAACTTTCTCTAATAAAATTTTCTTAACTCTGAGTCAAATGTATTGGATGTTTTCTCCCAATATATAAAGAGTTACAAGGACCGTGACCTATCAATATGACGGCCTACGAGTCTAGTTTGGAACGCATAAAACCCCGTATCAAACCGACAACAGAGTGAAAAGTTATGAGGGTTTTACTACAGACTGCTTGGATAGAATTTGGGTCGCGAACCGGGTCGGGTAAAAAAATGTGGTAAGTCGGCTACTCAATGTTTTAACCCATAAAAACATTTATTTTCACTATTGTGCAGAAACTGCGGGCATTCGAGCGTTCATTGGAAAGGTATGTTAAGTCTATGCTTTGTCCTTCATTTTAGCAAAACTCCTGGGAAATTCCTAAAATGCCAAATGTGATATTTAGCTATTCTCTTGCTAGAAAAACCTTTCTGTGAAAGGCATTGGGATCTCAGCAAAATTATTTTCATGATTCTATTACTTTGATATTCCACTCATTCGGATAAATAGGGTATTCAACATCTACATGTAATTTTATCGGTTTCCTTGATTATATGTCAATATGTATGAATTCTTATTCCTCTTTGTGTGGTGTGACTTCAAAATATTATGGTAGACATTTATTATTTGTAACTAGCCCTCTTTCCCATATAAAGTTTATTATGAAAAACATGTAAAGTAACACAAGATTTTCAAAACTCTCAAATATAACTTAAATGTTTAAACTATTAGAACACTTGATTTTTGAAATAATTTCTTTTACAAATTATCTAGGAAACAAGTACAGGAGCTAAGTAAAGCACCATAAGCTTTTTATGAACATTTTCAAGGAGAGGCCAATTAATGATTGGCACTGAACTGAGTTATTACAATTACATATTTATACTATATAGACTGAATAGAGTTGCACGAAAGTGAAGGTCCTGGATGTTGTACATAATTTTAGTATCTCGTTATAAACTAAGCTTTGGTATATGTTGGGGTTTAGATTCCTTGGTTCGCCCACTTAGGAGGTTAAGTGTGGGTGCCACTCACGACTCATTTTGGGTCGTGACACATTGTTTAGTGATTTGAGTCTTTCTTATCTGCATATTTTTCTTAAAATTGTCAATTATCAATTATCAATTATCAAATTAATTGATGATAACTATCAGATCTTCTCATCAATGACATATTTATCCATAATGAAATGGTAAATCAACAATATATATAGCTATCAACGTTAATAGAAAAAGAAACAGTAAGATGGAAGCTACATATTTAACAGGTAAGTTATAAGTTATTTTCTCTTTTATTATTTTCTATGATTGGTCATGAAATTGTATATTTTTGGTTACTCAATTTATTTATCAAGCAACACTCTTCACTATTATCCAGTATGAAATATAGTAAATATTAGTAGATATCATGAAGCTTTGCAGCTATGAATAACAGATCTTTCTTAATATATGCATTTGTTGTTGTTGTTGTTGCTTAGTAATATTTTTGAAGTTTAATGTTCATACATCATTTAGTAGTGATTTACGGATAAATCTTTTGCAATTGGATCAACATTCATCATAACCCACAACATTGGAAAAAACCCTAACTCAAATTGAGGATTTCATCTTTACAATTGGGGAAAACTAGGGAACTCCATAGATGAAAGGAGTCCATGGATGGAAAACTATCATACCTTAGTCACAAAGCCTGCACAAGCTTGAAGATTGGAGAGTTGACCTTGATCCTAGCTCCAAACTCTATCTTTTTCTTCTTCAGTTTCTAGAGAGTGAAATATTTGAGAGGAAGAACTTTGGGATTCTTTTGGGGTTTCAAAATAATGTCTTGAATGGTGAGTTTAAGGGGTTAAAATCACTTATATAGGGGTCCTAGCCTTAGGCAAAACGACCTCACTTTAATTTAACTCAAACCGAAAAGTCCTAAAATGCCCTCACTTGGCAGCCCACTGTCCACGCTTAACGAGAGGCCCTCACCACTTTCCATGGTCCTGCTCCTGGTCATGGACCATTGGTTAGGCCACCCTGTCTTGGCCCCTAAGAGTTGAAAGCATCACCACAAGCCGTGGTCTTCACCACTGGCCGTGATGTGGCTCGTCAAGGTGAGCCAACTTTGGGCAGCGCTTGGGGAGCTACTGCCTAACCACCACGGACCACACCACATGCCGTGGTCCTCATCACTATCCATGGTTGTGGTGGTGAAGGTGAGGCAGTGCTTGGGGAAGCTTGGGCAGCCTTGGTCCCTTCCCCTTGTCCCTTGCCCTCTTCCGTGGCTTGAACCCTCGCACTAAGCCCTAGTTTAGCCTACTAGTTTCCGGGTTATTACACTAGTGTAAGATAAGGATCCCGCCACCCAAGGCTAGCTGAAAACTCCTATAAAAAAATGGAAATCAAACAAATGAAAAAAAGGGGAGGAGTCTTAAACCCATCATGTATACAATCCTAGATCATACACAATTTATAAACATTATCTAATAGAGCACACTCAATAAAAGTAAACCGTAACCTACCTCGAGGTCGATAATGCGTGCTCCCAATCAACCAAACTAGGGCTTAAACAAAATATATCCCTGATTGATTAGTACCACCTATATTTTGTATATAGGTGGTACTAATCAAATTTGTTTATTTTTATTTTTCACGGTAAAAATAGAAAGAAAACCTTTCTCAGTTAACTATGGACAGTCAAATAACCATCTTTGATTTATGTACACAGTCAATTGAGAAGTCAAATGTAAGAGCCAAAACAAGAACGTCATCTATTGTGTTATAACTTATAAAATAAAAATTAATATATAAAAATAGCTCTAAAAAATAAAATGTAGTTGTTCTCCATATGTTCATATGATGTCTAAACAAATTAATGTGGAATACACGTGCAAAACATATCTGGTTAGGTGACTAGAAAAATACACAACAAATATCGTCTATAAGGTAATATTAGTGAGATACAACTAATCACATGATTGAACCTGATCAAATTGAAATAAATATATACATTATTACTTTTAGCTAATAAATTTTTTCATTGACCATCTTCATAGGTTCACGTGAATAAAAGATATATATGACGATCCACATTGAACATTCACAAAAGAATCTTCAATATTATTTTGTGCAAAACTTATTTATTCAAATCTTCGCATAAGTTTTCTAAATTGATAATCACGTGCAACGCACGTGTTGAAAAACTAGTATTATATTAAAAATGGGAACTCCAACAATACAATAATAACTAAGAATGCACTATAAGGGAGGGAGGAGAAACTATATTTAAGAGGTGTAACTACGAGATTTTAAGAGTGACATTTATATTTTTACACATCACAATTAATTTTAAAATGAGAAAAAAATAAAAAAAAGAAGTAAAAACATAAATCTAATTGGAGGTCATAGAGATGTGCCACATTACCTTATCTATATCTAGCTTTATATTATAAATAGTTATAGGTGTTTTGGGATACTGATTTGACAATTTCAGTAGTAATCATAAGAATATTCACATCCACTATTCATAGGAACTTATACTTTATTTTTCCCTTTATAATTGTTTACCTACTTATACTTTTATTTTTCCATTTATAATTGTTTACTTAAATTTTTGATATAATAAAATTGACACTATTTTAAAAAAATAGTGTAGTACATGATTTGATATTTACGTGTGACACACGTGTCTTTTATATATATATATATATATATATATATATATATATAATGGGGGGTTTAAGGGAACAACTAGAAATTATCAATATCAAGTATCAAACGCAAGGATACAAGACAAACAAGTTCTACCAAGAATGAAAACGACTAAGGGTGTGCATTGTGATGGGGCTTCCACACAGTAGGCTAAGATTAATGAAAATCAAATTTGTTAATACATGGATGGAAAACTATCATTAGCTAGTGCTAATACATACTGCTTAATTCATATTTCTTAATGTTTTTCTCATTTTATTGCAGTTAAAAGTTGATTCAATTTTTGACCTTAATACCTTTTTACTTTTAGTATTTAGTATAATATATATGATATTGTTTACTAATTAATTAATTAGATATTTAATTTAGCATAGAGGTAAAATAATAATCCAACTTTACACTTTGAAGCATAATGAAACTTAACATACCTAGTTTGCACAATTCAAACATGATGAAATAAAATTTTTAACATAAGAAGCTACAGAGACCTTAAGAGAAGAGTATCATCAACAACTTTCATCACTCATTGAAATTTTAATCTTATTTATTAATGTATCTTGTTTTACTCTTATTTATTAATTATTTGTATCAAATATACAACAAAGCCAATGAGAGACTTATGACTTTACTTTATAGTGGAACTTTTTGAATACAATTTTTGAGTTGTCATTATTCACGCAACATATCTAAAAGCATATGAAACACTACTACAAAGAATTTCTAATTCATAATTTAATCCCACATCTTTTCTATTATAGTCAGGAATTACAAAAAGGAAAACTCTTGACAGATAATTCAAGAGATTATCACCAAAATCCTATCAAAAGACAAAAATAATTGCAACCCAACAAATCTATTAATCATAAAATACAAAGCGAGAAAATAAAGGGCTAATTACACAAAAGGAAAAAGGAAGGGACTTAGACAATATAATTGTAAGAAATATTAAAAAAAAATTATAGAACACAATTATTATTACAACCCATCCTAAAAGAAGTATCATATAAATCCAAAAAATAATTAACAATACATAAATTATGTGATTACAACCGGCATATTTCTAATACCCAAATAAAGTTTCATACAATTATCAAAACCCAAAGAAGCATAATATTTTTTGCCCCAACGTTCTCATACTTGGAACGACTTGCTATGAAAAGAAATTCGACACCAAAAGGGACACTTATGGAAAGGTTTCCAAATCTAAAAGGATTGCTGAGAGGTGAAAGAGAAGAGCAGAAACAAATATATAAAATCGCCTTATGATTGTTTTTTCAACACTGTTTTTTGTCAAGAAATTAGGTGTTTGAGTGATAATTTGATTGATCAATGTATATATTTTCTATGCAAATTTATGAATATTGTAAAGAATATGAAAAAGTTATTACTACCAACAAAACATTAAGATTGAAATAATTACTGGTGATAACTAAGCAATTCAAACATTTAATAATTGTGCGAAGATGGAACAATTTTCTAGATTCAAATTCAATGAACGGTTTTCTGTTTAGAAGTTTTTTTGTTTTTATTTTTAGTGTAGAACAAAATTGTTAATAAAAATCTGTATGAGTATTTTCGTAATTCAACTTTAGACTTGGAGGCTTTTCACTTTTAATATAGCTAGTCCTGGGAACGTGCATTGCACGTTTGACCCCTATTATTATATTAAATTTATACAGCCCCAACTCATGTTTGTAATATCTCTATCTTATTGTGTGCCGCCAAGTTCTTCCATGTAATGTAAGAAATTTGAAAAAATAAATTATATAAAATAGAGTTAGAAAAACTCTTTTTATAATTCATGGAAGTGTCATTACAGGTTTATTTCAAAAGCATAAATAAAGTTCAGTATTTTAAGATAACCTTTCTAATATATAATATATTCATTGTCATTATTGATTTGATTATAAAAGTTAGCAAAAAGTATTTTTTTTAACTAAAAAAAAATTAAAAAAGCATTTTCGTAATCCAACTTTGAATTTAAAACCTTCCACTTTTAACATAAAAGAAAACATTTATATCATCATCTTAATTAACGTGAAAAGCAATAAGATGAGCATGTCATCATACTAATGAAAAAAACACTTAAATAATAAATAAATTAATGCAAAACATATCTAAATGTGAAAATTTTATATTCAACAAATATAAAATATTATAAAAGTGAAACGGTAGATAACTAAACAATAAAGTACTATATAGTACATAAGAATCAATAATCAAAATAATCTCCTTTTTATACTACAATTAACTTATGAAAATGGTTTTCCTATTCTAATTAATTAATTTTTGAAAATAAAAGAACCGCAATGAAGATTAAATATATTAATTTCAATTATTTGACATAATATTAAATCACAAATTTCATTTTTATAAAATAGAAGCTACAAATAAAGTATATATTCACTTATTATAGAGTATCTTCATAATTAATATGTACTCATTTCATAGCCATAAAAATATACTTTTGCAGCAACTTCTACTTGACAAGAAGTTCAATGATTTTCTATTGCACAAATTACAACTTGGTGTTCAGAATCTGAAAAGTCTCAAACTGTTGGAGAAAAAATATTTGATCAAAAACTTGTTTGAAGAGTCCAATCTACACTTAATAAGTACTCTTTCGTTTCTAATTTATTTAGTGTACTTTTATTTTTATTCAGTTTAATGTAGAATATAATATTCTTTTTTCTTGGGGTGGGGGTGCATCTTTAAGACCACAAAGTTAAAAGACACTTTTATATATTCTACATATGATCCTTAAATTAAAAGTCTTCTTTATTTTTTAAAATTTCATATCAAAATAAAATTACACCAATCTATATCTATCTTTTTTTTTTATCTATCTATACTACCTAACTTAAACCACCAAATGTAGTATATCTTCTATATTTTAGGCATAATACATATATTGGACCCTAAACTTGGCTTCAAATTTCAACTTTGACCTCCAACTTTCATAGTGCACAAACAGACACTTTAACCATCCAACCTTTTAATAAATAAACACGCGATTTTTGGAGGCAAAGAGCGTGAAATGCAAACGCTCCCACGTGTATTAATGAGCCAATCAGTGGCTGCCAACTAATTAAATACTTTACACGTCCATTTTAGAACTAAAATAAAAATTTAAATTATTTTTAATTAATATACAAGGGTTATAGCTCTTTTTCCACAATGACAAAAAAAATTAGAAGCCATTTGCACTAAATATGAGCACAAATCGTTTTAAAAGAGAGGAAAAAAATTTTGATTTGAAAGAGGAGGAAAGAGAAATGAGATTTTGATTTGGAAATATAAAGATATATATAAAAGGGATTGATTAAGGGTAGATTTGTCATTTCAGCATTTTTTTACTGTTGTGGGCCTCGAAAATTACTCCTAACTCACGCAAAACACGTGCACATCACGCGTTTTGCCAGGTAGGAGACGCGTGTTTATTTATTAAAAGGTTGGATAGTTAAAGTGTATACTCACCCATCTTGCCAAAAAAAAAAACTTTCATTAATAATTTTTTTTCGCAATAACAAAAATTAATTAACTGTCACTTGCTTTTTGCAGTGAACAACAAATAATGACAAAAAGAGGGAAAATTGTTAGAAAAAAATAGAAAGAGGGTTTAATTGTCCTTTCAATTGTTTTTTTTACTGTTGGGCCCCTCGATTTTTACATCTGACGCGCCTAATTTGAGTGTATTTCACGCATTTTGCCAGGTAGGATCCGAGTGTATTTTTGTTTAAGTTTTGGATAGTTAAAGTGCCTATTTGTACACTCACAAAGTTAAAGGTCAAAGTTATAATTTGAAGCCAAGTTAAAGGTCCAATTTATGTATTATGCCTATATTTTATATTGTATTATATTTATTTATGCGTATTAAACTATATTATATTAAAGACAGACACCTTTTCACATTGAAGGGTTGTGACATTTTCGAAGATGTGAAGGGTTGTGACATTTTCGAAGAGATAACTTTTCCAATGAGTTGTGACCTTTTTGAAGGGTTGTGACTTTTCTATATTTTTTTTTATGTTTTCTATTCTACATTTTCTAAAACCTCAAGATTGAGTTACGCACGTTGACGATCTCAAAGGTCAGTGAAATTAGAACACTCCTTAACATGAATGTTAAATTAATCTAATACTTCAACTAAAAAAAACAAATTTAGTATATCTTCTATATTTTAAAAAAATATTTATTTATATTATATTATATTAAAAGTAAAAACACCAACAATACAATAATAACAAAGTAATGCACTATAGAGAAGGGAGGAGAAAGTATATTTAAGAGGTGTAACTAAGATATTTTAAGAGTGACTATTTTAAAAAAAATAATATTCATGTTATTTTTAGAAATAGTGTGGTACATGGTTTGATATTCACGTGCAACGCACATGCGTAAAAACTAGTATATATATATGCCACGAAAGTATCATCAAGTTAATATAGAAAGATGTGCCACAAACGAGAATCTTTAAAGTGCAAAGTTGGATTATCAGTTTTCCTCAACATAAAATTAAAATATAATTAACTATCTAAATAAATAGTTGTTTTATTTAAAAAAAATATTATTTGACTGGTTTAAGAGTCGCCACTTAATTTTTAAGAAAAAATCAAGAAAAACTATTCATTTTCACAAGACTAAAACAGGAATCTAGTGAAAACTTGAAAAGGGTTCAAGATTCTTATTAACATTCTAGGAAG
>NW_006240070.1:15034-20950 GCF_000226075.1 Solanum tuberosum
AAATCTTTTTGAGACGATTTTCCAATATTTATAAAATACACTAATTATATACATAATTGTATAAAAGACATATTATTATTTAAAAATTATAACAAGTGACAAACTATTTGAAACAACTTGCAAATTATTCTATTATATTTTATTTTATTTTTTTCAAAATTTCTAAAATTAATTATTCTAAATCATTTGAAAATTAAGAAGCTCGAGATTAATTATTATCGGGGAGGGTCAAAATTAGGTGTCAACAATAGTAAAATTAATTAAAAGTCATTTTATTTAAGTTATGCAGAACTAATAAGAAATTCAGTTACTGCAATTTGATTCTTTAGTTATGACATTAAATTTTTAGCAGATAATTATTCACATTCTTATGCCACCTCTATATACCTGATAACATATCGTTTTTATTGACGCTTGAATGAATCAGGTGTGGTTGAATCAATTGAAAATCGTTTACAAAGATATGAACAATAGTGTAAGATAAACATGTGATTATAGATATAATTTTACAGATTGAATATGTTTTTTTATGTTTAATTTTTTATTTATCAATGAAAAAAAAGAAATGGAAATTCAAATAAGTATCTTTGATTTATGTACACATTTAATTAAGAATTCAAATATGAGAACCAAGTGTTGATACCAAATTTTGGTCTGATATTTCTAAAGTTAATACATTTTAAGTATTTTATTTTTTAAATAGTTCAAAATACATATTTTACCATTTTAATGCAATTTGTTGGTAATTATCCTTATTCTCAAAGTATTAGGATTTTTATCGATTAATTATGTTTATATTATTTTGTCACGGCCGATTGAATACGTTCAAATATTTGTTCATTTTTTTTTTATAAAAATCATTATTTCTGTTAATTTGTATTTTTTACATGTCATTAGTTACGTTCGTTACATTTTTTCATATTCATTTTATCTGTTACATTTGTTAATATTCATTTTGATATTTTGTACGGTCCAAAAATTCATTCTAATATGGATAAAATTTCATACGCAGATATTTTATTAACTGATCATTTTGGCCCACGATTTTAAGATAATGATATTGTACTATTGATGATTTTCAATTCCCTATTTAAAGAATAACTTGCTCATTAAGTTAAGAGGTGGTTAATTAGATTTTTAGGGGTGTAATTTACAGCATTTTTATTCTTTTATTGTTCCTTATCTTTCCGGCAAGTTACCGGAGTTTCGCCGGACCCCGGCGAGTTCACCACCAATAAACCCCCATTTTTTCCTTTCTTTTCTTGTCTGACCAGCTCACGAACAGAACCAAAACCTCCGTTCCCTCTCCGACCAGACAATCAGCAAATAGCAACCGGTTCACCACCAAAACCCCATCTTTGTTCTCCCCTTTGCTAGCAACAACCAGGTCCAACCACAGTCCAAAACCCACCGGAAAACAACCAGCTCGTGACCCATCACACCACCAACAAAAACCGACCTCCACCAGACCCAAAACCCCATTTAAAATCAGCTTTCTCCGTTTTCTTTTTCTCAACCAAAACGCCACAAACAGCTCAGACAAACAACCATTCCGGCGAAGAACGAAGCCACCGCGAACTCCGGTGGACAGCGAGCTCCGAGCTCGTACAATCCAAACCAGTAGCTCCGGCGAACTACATGAGTGAAACCATCACCAGCGAGCCCCTTTCTCCAGCGAACAACAGCTAACAACAACGATGCCATCACTGCGAGCTCCGAACTCCAAGCCACCGTGACACCATAAACAACCGACTGTCAGTCTCTTTTTCCCATTTTTCTTATTATTTTCTCACTATTAAATAATTCAGATCTTTAGGATTTTTCTTTACATTTTGCTACTGTTGGGTTGCATCTTGTGTTAGCTTATATATATATTATTGTTAATAATTCATACATTTGTTTTTGGAGATTTGCTTAGTTTCTTTTTATTTTTTCGTGTTGCCATAGTTACAGTTGTTGTTATTGTTTATTGTTGTTACTCTTTATTTTATTGTGTGGATATTTGGGTGTTTGGTATATTTCTCTCTAGATCTTGTTACCTTAGTTGCTTTATTTATAATTTTGCTATTTTTTATTATAATTTTATTATTTTTGATTCTCTTTGGTTGTATTTTTTGTCTTGTCTACTACTTTAATTATTCTGTCACTAGTCACATTAAATGTTGTTATTATTTTAGTTAGGGTTTGTTTTGGTATAGTTTTGTTCAATAATTGGTTACTGTTCATATATTTTTTGTTGATAATTGCTTGAAATTTGCTTCAATTAATTTTATATCGTTTTGTATTTGATTATTGTTCATATGATTTTGTTCCATATGTAAGTTATTATATTGTAGGATTCGGTTGTTATTATTGTTTATTTGTTAGGTTTGGCCAATGAAAAAATCTCTCCGTCGATTTTAGAGGCCTCCCAATGTTAAAAGACGGAAATTTAGTTCAAGTTTATATATTTTGTTTATTAAAATGGCCGATGAAAAAATTACCGTCGATTTCCAAGGCCTCCCATGTTAATAAGACGAGTTTTTATTCTTAAGTTATTATTTGATTTATTCATTTTTATTCATTACTAACACTTTTACTAAGTGTCTTTACAGGTACATAGAGTTGTTTCACATTGAAGCTATTCGAATTAAGTTCGAATTATACTATTTATTCATTATTTTGTATATATCGATGTTAGGCAAACCTTAAGCTGTTTCTTATATTATTGTTTCATTTTATTACTTGTGTATATCACTTGTTTATTATACTTGTATATTGTTCTTATCTCCTTCTCAATTAGAAAAAATGAACTCAATCGGGAATCATAATTGTGGATTTCGAAGGATGCCTAACACCTTCCCTTCAGAATAATTTGAACCCCTTATCTAGAATCTTTTGGTTTCGTAGACATTTTTATTAAGTTAATTGATTGGTTTCCTAGTTTTCCTAAAAATTAGGTGGCGACTCCCTTTTACCCCTTTATCCTCTTTTAAAATTCTTTCATACATTTTAAAACTGAATTACTTTCTTTCACTAGAATTGCTCTCAAAGATTCAAAAACTCACATGCAAGATAATAGAAGATGTAAACTAGAATTTAAAGAGCAAAATCAAACAAATTAGGAAGATAAATACATTAAATGAGTAGATCCGCATTCCAAAACTTGACGAAATCAAAATTACCAGAAAGATACGAGATGAAGAGTTGTATTTCTCTCAAAAAAATTGTATGCCAAAACCTAAATCTCAATGAATGGGTCAAGAGTGAGAGACTGAGAAGAGAGAGCTACGAGAGTGAGACAAAAGAACTTCTACCAAGAGGGAAAAGTTGAGCTTAGAAGGTGAGAGAGAAATGTTGATGTCACACCCCGAGCCTACACCTTGGGAGGGACTGGAACTCGAAGACCATTGCTGGCCCAAGCTAACCCTTGGTCTGGCTTACTTACTCAACAGAAGACTTAAAACACTAGAATGGCTCAGAAAGAGCATTCAACTGGGCAAAATGGCTACTCAAGTCTCATAGCAAAACATCTGAAATATAACGCTAAAAGACTCATAACTAACTGTCTGACTATCTATGAAGCCTCTAAAACAACTGAGATGGATGTTGGGACAAACCCCACAACATCCTAATGATCTGAAAATAAAACTAAAAGCAATAAAAGGAGTCCTCCGGAATGCAATAAGGCTCACCAACAGACTCTGAACTGCTCATTGGATCAACGGTGCGCTGGATGCCGATCCTAGTTACCTGCGTTTGCATCATAAGACGATGCAGGCCAACTGGCATCAGTACATTGAATGTACGAGTATGCGAGTTGGAATGCTAACCACAACAAAGGCTTGAAAAAGTATCTGAAGAACTTACCTGGCTCAACTTAACTCAAACATAACTGGACTCATTTCAATATAAAGCAATTTAAAAGCAAGTGCAATATAAGGAAAAGTTGTTTAAAAACATGATGTCAATTATGTGTATTTAGAAATAGAATAACAACTTTGTATGTATGCAAAGATACAATATGAACTCTGCTTGTATATGAAAAATACAAATATATTTGATGTATATAAAGATACAAAATAATGTTGTGGGAGTTTCTCTAACCGAGAACCATCATATAAGAGCTATTGTGATGATACAACGATCTCTCTCACGTTGCCAGCGCATCCTATACCCTGCCCAAGGTATAGAACCTGAATTACTAAGTGGATCCACTAGTCTATCCGAAAAGGATTCATCTAACAAGTATGACATTTTCTACCCATGATGGCTACATAGTTTATAGGGGTTGATAGTTGTATGAACTCTTCCCCATATCGGTGCTCAATACTACTCCCAAAATATACTAGCTCTTTATGTTTAAAACATACTTCTTTCTGTGATTTGAGATAATTGCTCAAAACTTAGCTCAAAGGCTATCTTGAAAATCAAAGTTTCCCCTCTTGCTTAATTATGAAAGCATTTACTCTTTTATGAAAACTAGCTCAAATGCTCTTTTTTAATCAAGGTTTTCCTTTCTTGTTTAAATGTGACAACATTTTGAACCCTTTGGAAATACATAGACCCCATATACTTTTGAATAAATGAACTTCAAGCTTTACTCTTTACTCTATACTCAACTTGAACTTTAAGTCTTAAAACAAAGTTAAACATTTGGAAAAAAGAGACTTTTGAAAAACTTTTAAGAACTTATCTTAACTTGACTCTTGACTTCTCTTGATTTTGATCTTAACTTTCCTGGAATTGGATTATTGATTCAAGGTTCATTGTAACATCCCGCATCTAGAAATAATTAGAATGTAGTTTAAATCTGGAAATTTTCGTTTTTGGAAAGTTCAAGGGAAATCTGGAAAATTGTAAGCAAGAAAAGTTGAGTTTTTGTCATTTTCAAATGATCATAACTCCTAGCTCAGGATGATTTAGGAGTAGTTATAGATATGGTTGGAAAGCTCTTGGAACTATCTTTCCAACGCCGCCAAGTTTGCGTGATTCCGAGTTCGTATGAGTGAGATATGCCCTTTGGAAATTGGGCAGTTGGATTAAGGAAATGTCCAATCCGGATTTTAAAGGGTAGTTTGGTCTTTTCCTTACCCTTTTATTTTAATTCGTTTTTGGTAATTAATAAGGGGTCTAAACTGAATTAGATCAGTTTAGACATTTACCAAATAGAGCTAGGGTTTTGGAGGAGGAACGCAAGAAAAGAGAAAAGGAGGAAAAAGCTAGATTCTTCGTCGTCGTAAGGAATTGCTTGCGAATTTCGCCGAGGATTCAATCCATTAAGGTATGTAAGCTTCCATAGTGTTGGGTTCTTTCACCCACACACCAATCATGATTTATTCAGCGTAATTTCGTTCTTGAAATTTAAAGATTAGAGTTCTTAATATCTGAGTAAAAAGTTATGACTATTTTAGTAACCTATACAGTGCTGTTACGAATTAGCTGACGGGAAAATATTAAAAAGAGTCATTTTTTTGTCTTTTTACCTCCAAGAAAAACCATCAACGAATTTCTTGACTAATAAAAAGATCAAAACAATCAGATTTTCATCTTCACTCATGAAAATCATAATTTTTGGCTATAGAGATTTTAAGAAACTAACTTGAGAATCTCAAGAAAGGTCTTCTTGATTGTTTACCTTTAAGTTAGGGTTTCAAGACTCCTAATCAAGTTATTCTTCAAGATTCTTCAAGAACCTTGTTTTTTTCAAGTATGTAAGGCTATCATAGTGTTGGACTAGTTCATACTCAGGCCCTACATCTACGTTTAAATAAGTAAAAGAGGAATCTAGGATTTTTTTTCCCTAGATTTGAGTATTCTTGAGATAAGTTGATTTTGAGTTATCGAGTTTCTGTTTCTTTTTGAAATTTTATTCCTTAATAATGAATTTCTATATGTTATGCATTAAAATTCTTGAGTTGATTCGTTCATGTCTAT
>NW_006240071.1:0-116 GCF_000226075.1 Solanum tuberosum
TGTTGATTACCTCCTTGATCCGACAAGTAGCAACAAGACGAGTTCTATCGCGTACATTCGTTAAAAAGACTTTTAAACGAAAGAATTATCAATGCATGCAAAACACTATTCAAGAA
>NW_006240071.1:701-16736 GCF_000226075.1 Solanum tuberosum
CCTTCCGTCAGTCAGGACTTAGAAAATATTTCAGCTTCCAAAAATCAGCTTCTCTGAAGCAAACGACGGACCAACAGTACGGACCGTAGATCGATCTACGGTCCGTCAATCCCCTCCGTAGCTCCACACTTAGAATCTTCAAAAATCAGGTACTGGAACCCTCGCAGTATTACTCTACGAATCAACAGTACGGACCGTGAATGGACCTACGGTCCGTAGATCACCTCCGTGAATGCCTTTCTTCTGCATTTCTTTCAGTTGTCTCTGCACTTCCGCGCCTGAACGTCTTTCCTGCAAAACATGATAAAAACACATCAAAACCAATATAAAAGGGCCTTAGACACACACAACTTGTAAGTGAAACGTATTAGAAATACCGTAAACTCACGGTATATCAGTGCCCAGCTCATGGAATAGAGACAAATTGCTACTGGAATGCTTCTATAGAGGTCTTGGTCCTGAAAATAGAAGCATTGTTGATCAACTTTTTGCAGGTTGTTTGATACAACAACCCTATGAAGTAGTAGCCCAACTTCTTGATGGCATGATTAAAGCCAAAAAGGAAATAGAAAAAGACCAAGAATGGACCACATTGTTGACTCAACTGGATGTCTTGTCCAAGAAGGTCATGGAGTTGGAGGCAAGGTCTAAAAAGAAGGACAAGTACCTTCCCCCTCACAGGTGTCAAAAGAAGAAGCAGCAAGAGGGTAGACAAAAAGAGGAGGTCCTCTCACTCATTCTACACTAAATTAAAGAACAAGATAGAGTGTTGAATGAGATAAAAAGGATGTCTTAATGCTTAATCAGACGACAACCTCCCATTCTATGATCATTCAGCTGTAAGATGCTCAGATAAACCAAGTGATGTCATGTCGCTACCTACAACATAAAAAGGGGTTGTGTTTGCATGTTGTTGGGTCTAGTTGGGTGAAGTCTGAGTAGCCCGTATTTGTGCTAAATGACGTGAATTACCCAATGATAGAGCGGGTGACGCCATTCTTAAGGGCAAATATCGTCAAATGGCTAAATTTGGCAAAATCGGGAGAAGTGTGAGTATTCTGGGGTGATGGGTGTTACGGGTCTTGCTTCAATTTGATTAGTGCATGCTTTGATTTTTTTTCAGGGGTTGCGGGGTTGAATTCGAGAAGTTGGGTTGAAAGTAGGCAAGTTAGGTCTTTTAGCGAGCTGGGTCGAGCTCACCGAACCACTCGGCGGTTCACCGAAGGTCCCCATCTCGCCTTTAATTTCATGATTTATTTGATGTTGGGTTCTCTAACTTTTGGCGAGAAGCCTGAGTTCGCGAGGGCACTCGGCTACTGGTTGAAAGTCTTCTTGATCGTCATTTGTCTGCACCCCTGTAGCTTAAATTGCACTGTAACTTTCGGCGGGCTAGCCCTTGCTCGCCGAAAGCTGTCACTGATTCGCCAAATGGCCCTGCGCATCGCCGACTTGCTAAAACTTCAGAGCTAATCCTTTTGGCGAGCCCGATCTAGCTCGCCAAAGAGATTTGGCGACTCACCGACCGGTTCGGCGAGTCTATCTGCAACTGTTTTTCTTTACTTTTATCTGAAGGTTTTCTAACTTTTTCCTTATGTTTTGCAGATATGGTAAAGACCAATATTAACATGCCACCCTAGAAACGAGTACGAGGTATCACTATAAATGAAGGGGGATCAAATCCTCCAAAGAAGGGCAGACAAGAGTCTTCTCCAGGTGACAAAGGCAAGGACAAGGGCCCATATCCGATAGGGTAACTACTGTTCCCAGGCTACTTTATCTGAGCCGGATGATGACCAACCCTTACAGTCCCGACAGGCTGAGCTACGGGGTAGATCTGGATCTGACTCAGCCAGAGTCCCTCCTACTTCCACACTAGCAGACTTAGTGCTAGCTCAGGCACCTCCTGTATCTCTGGTTCCACCAGTTGTCCCTCTTCCCAGGCTTTTGAACAGATTAAAAGGCGATGGTTTACGAATTATCCTTGAGGAGAAGTTATTATCGATAGAAGGCCTAGAAGGCAAATACTAAGATGTGAGGGACACCCTCCAGTACCACAGATTTGAGTAGTTCACCAGGCCCTTAGGCCCATATATTCCTTCATGGGTCTGGGAATTCTATTTAGCCTTTGGTGACTTGATCCCAAAGAGCAAGAAAAAGGCGAGTGAGTTTAGATCGGTGAAATATATCATGATGCGGGAAAAGGACGTTGGGTGCAATAGTGAGTACATAAACACGGTACTGGGTAGATCTCTGCACTCTCCACACCCTTATGATGGATTGTCTATTGCTCAGTCCTTAGATGATTTGAAGGGCTGGCTGGCACCGTTGATTTCCAATACCACCCTGATGTGGATCGAGGCTAGGTCCCTATTGAGAAGAGGGACTTGAGTATTGCTGCCCGCTTCTGGTTTGGCTTTATCAACACATCATAATGCCATCCCAAAACGAGTCCATTTTGCGCCATCGTAAGGCAGCCTGCCTTGGTTCTATTATTTCTCGGAGGAGCATCGACCTGGGACTTCTTATTTCACCGGAGATGGCCATAAAGGCCAAGCAGAGACATACCTCATTGCCATTCCCGATCCTGATCACGGAGTTGTGTCAGCGTGCTGGAGTACCCCGGGATGCTAAGAGAGATTTTGAGGTGACACCATCCTCCTCCACTGACATCCGACGTATTGAGGCCGAGTTTACTAGAGAGGAGGTAGACAGGAGGACGGCAGCTCCGGTGGACACATCCCCAGAGGTGGATATAGATGTAATACCTGCGGAGTCATCTTTGCCTACTCCGGCCTTCGGGCCTTCAGGTACTTCTGCCCCTACCTCTTCTTCACATGCTCTAGGAACATCCACTTCCTCCCAGCAGACCAAGATTACTCATGCGATGATCCTGAAAATGGGGCATTTGGCCCATTCAGCTGATGTGAGGGCTACCACAGAGAGACGTCCCTCTTATGATTGAGGCTGCTATTTTAGCTGCACTGACCCCCTTCAGACTTCCATTGACACTCTCACCACAAGAGTTGAGGCTTGTGAGAGCAGGCAGGGGGAGACCTCTAAGGTTACGACTTTGAAAGCCGAGGTAGCAGACTTGAGGAATGACGTATACTATCTGAAGTCTACCGACTTCACTTCATTACTGGAGGTTGAAGAAGATTTGGACGCTCCTGAGATTCCTTCGGCTGCCACCAGAGATGTACACAGGGATGCGGCAGCAGTTGATGAGTCGGACGCTGAGATTGATGAGGAGCAGATAGAGATACGGGAGGAAAGCATATATGGAGACTTGCCGAATCTTGAGGAGACGATTATGCAGTCGGTGATCCAGACATTGCTGACCGAGACGTGTATGGCAGCTCCTAGTAGATCTGGTACAACTTGTACTTCTGAGGAGACTCCGAGCACTGATGCCCAAGTCCAAACTGATGCACCGGGCACTGATTCCCAGACAGATGGAACATCTGTTTAGACATGATTTCTCTTCACCTCCCTCTCTGTCTTATTTATTTGACTTTTGGATATTTTATTATTTGCATTTGAGGACAAATGACTTTATTTGTGGTCGGGTGAGGCCCACATTTTATGTGATTTTTTCTGTATATATTGGGTTTTGAGCTGAAATTTGTGTTGTACACTGCTTTTTGTGGATGATTAAGCTTGTGGCTCCGTGTTTTAAATTTATGAATGATTTTGACCCTTTCAAAAATTTTGCCACCTCTTATTTGTGTTGAATGTGGCTGCTCTTTTGCAAATTTGAGTATCGGTCTTGATCAATATCGATGACTTAAATAGTGCTCATAATCGAACAAAAATGAATGTGCGGCTACGATGAGGCCAAATGAAGTTGCATAAACAATATGTGAACTCTTTGCATCTCACTGTGACTAGCCAAGTATTGAATCGAGTCTCTTGTGATGAACGTTACACACTAGCAAAAGTGTGGAGTCTTGTTTGACTTTGGTGTCAATGCCTTGTGTGATGAGCTTACCGTGAACCATGCATGATGGAACCTAGAATTTTCCC
The DNA here is from genome assembly GCF_000226075.1 of Solanum tuberosum. Lineage (NCBI taxonomy): Eukaryota > Viridiplantae > Streptophyta > Magnoliopsida > Solanales > Solanaceae > Solanum > Solanum tuberosum. The sequence continues at coordinate 4,725 of NW_006240071.1, forward strand.
CGTTGGTCCGGTTGACTAAGTGATGTGAACTTTAGAGATGATCTTTTGTGGCCTACCTTGTGAGTGTGTGAATCTCTTTTGAACACCTTTTGAGCCTTAACCTTTCTTGAAAGAAACTTGATGCAAAATGTGACCTTTCTTTATCCATTACCCATAATCCTCATGATTTGTGGTTTACTTTAATAGCCAACTTAGGCGTGTGGTGAAAGAGGTGGTAAATCAAGGAGTGCAAGAAAGTCCCTTTTACCTATGGTTTTGAGAAAAATGGAACCCCTCCATATAAAAAAAGAAGAGAAAAAGAATGAAAAAGTTGTGAAATAAAGTTGTGAAAGTAAAGAGAAAATGGGGTTTCCAACAGTCCATGGAAAGTAAATAATGGGATGACTTGTGAGCACGAATGAAAATGATAAAGAAAAGGAAATGAAGTGTTGTTCACACCACATTTCATGAGGACTATAACCATTGAGCCTAAATGACCATACCTTTGCACTAAGCCCCATTACAAGCCTTGAAAAGACCTTTTTGATCTTGAGTGAGCTGAAGCAAGTGATTGATTGGAAAATACGGGCAAACCTATGAGTGAAATCATGCATTGTGTTCATCTTTTTTAGGGTGAGCGTTGCATTTGATTCTGGAGGTTTAAATTGTGAACCATTGTGTGTGAATATGGAATCATTCTTTGTGTGAGGGCATTTGAGTACCTTTGTTGAGCTTGAACTTGCATTTGAAGCAAGTATTGTGAGTTTGAGATTCTTTGATAATGGTGAGTCACAACTTGAATCTTTGAGTGCACATTTGATCCTTGCATAAGTAAGTTTAGTCTTTTTGCGTGCATTCATGATTGAATCTTGTGTAGCACTGTTTGAGACATCCTTTTTGAATTACCGAACTTGAGTTTTACTTGAGGACAAACAAAAGTTTAAGTTGGAGGTGTTGATGAGTCCACAATTTGGACTCATTTAGGGTTTATTTTAATAGATTTAGTGTCCTCAAATGCATATTTTGTGCCAATAACTGTTGTAAATCCTTGAATTTCAAGTATTTGGATTAAGGAACAAAGCATGGACACTAATGATAAAAAAGGAACAAGGCAGCTGAAAGAACGAAGAAAAGAAGGCTTGAGGATCGCCTAAACCATTAGGCGAGTCGTCGAAAGGCCATGACCTCGCCCAATGTTCCAGTGTGCAAAGCCCTGAAGGAGAAAATCAAGTCGGTGATAGATAAGAGCAGTCGGCGAGTCGTCTAACGGTTCCATGAGACAGTGTCATATCACCTAAAGTTACATAGCTTGAAGTGCTAAAGGCCAAAGTGAAAAGGCGATAGGAATGACCAAAGGGCGGATCACCAAATAGATCGGCGATCCCGACTTATTGCGCCGAATGGTCCTTCGCATCACATTTGTTTTACAACTATAAATACTCGTTTGAATTTTTAGTTTAGTATTTGATATCATTTTTATGTTATCTTGAATCAAATTTTTAGAGTTTAGAGAGACAATATTTCCTTAGCTTTGAAGATTTGAAGATTTCCATTTTTGAGAAATTGGAAGTGGATGTTGAAGATTCTTCATCTTTGAAATTCGTAAAGACAATATTAATTGTACCAGTTGATGGAAATGCAATTTGATATCGATTTCTACCTTTTTACTATGTCTAGCTAAAACCCCAATTCTTGGGGTGTGATTATATGATTATGAGTTGATTTAACTGCTGGGTATTGTTAGTTGATAGTTTATTTGCTGTTTAAAGATGATTTCGTTCAATAATCGTGGTTGAATTTAATAGGTTGTAGTTGCAAATACAATCTTAACTTCGTGTTTTTGGCTTGCTCGAGAGAGAGGTTTTAAAACAAAAATTACTTAATCGATAGTCTGTGGGTATTGGGTTGTCATGGGTTCAGCTCGAGAGAGTGAATCCTAAACCCTTTTCCACACATTATGCTCGAGAGAGTGAATGGACTAAAGCGGAGGTTGTGCTTCATTGCTGCTTATTGGTGTTCAAGAGAAACCAATTTGATTCGGGGTAAATTGTTTGAGAGAAAGTTTACCCCCCACTAAAGTCTACCTTTTTCACTGATTTATAGTTGTTTACTATCAATTATAATTACTCGGTTGTTTACCTTCACCCATAATCCAATCACATCCCAAGAATCCTGTCTCCATATTCGTAATTTCGTATTATTTGCTATTTCAGTTGATAATTGATTACAAAAACCCCTTTGATATTTGACACTTGTGTCACCTCAAACTTGCATTATGCTTTTATTCGTAAATATTTTTAGCTATGATTGATTCGAGCATATTCGCACTTGACTATTGATTCTCAAAACCGCTCCCTTGGGACTCGACCCCAACTCACTAGTTGGGTTATATTACTATTGAACAATCACTGATGCTTAGTATTGGATGAAGTATTTTTGATAGCGTTCCCCTTACATCGCGATCCTTCATTGATCATACTAACTGAAGATATTGGAATCAAGAGTAGCTTATCTTATGAGGAGATCCCTCTTCAGATTCTAGATCGCTAAGTTCGCAAGTTGAGAACAAAAGAGGTAACATCAGTCAAAGTTCTTTGGAGGAACTAGTTTTTTGAGGAAACTACTTGGAAAGCTGAGGAATATATGAAGAAGAGATATGCACATCTCTTCGAATCCGGAAAAGTTCCAAATTAAGGTACTAATCCTTTTCTTGGCTTTTATTTATAAGATTAGCAGGTTGTAATTGCATTACTTGTTGGATGTTTGAGCTGAATGTTAAATGTTACACCCTTAGCCTATTAAGAGTAATCTCATTCGAGAACTAATGTTCCCAAGGGGGATATATTGTAAAATCTCGCTATTTGATAGAACTAGAAAGAGTTGTTTTTGGAAAGAATGAAAATCTGGAAAATTTGTTAAGTTTGGGGTTTTTTTTGTCAACTTCAAACGACCATAACTCCTAGTTCAGGATGAGTTAGCTGTGTTTCCAGATATAGAAGGAAATATCTTGGAATAATCTTTCCAACGCCAGCAAGTTTGCGCGATTCCGAGTTGGTATAAGTGAGATATTCCCATTTGAAGTTGGGTTGTTCAATTAATGAAAGTCTAATCCGGGTTTTAGAAGGGCATTATGGTCTTTTCAATGCCCCATAACTAAATTTCGTTTTTTGGTAATTAATTGGGGACTAAACTGATAGGATTCAGTTTATGCTTTTACAATATTGAGTTAGGGCTTTAGAGAAGAGAAAAGAAGAAGAGAAGAGAGGAGAAAAAGCAAGAAATTGTCAAATTCTCGAAGCTAAGATCGTGGATTTCATCAAGAGGTGATTACTACGAGGTATGTGAGTTCACACAACATTGGGTTTTTTCACCCAGTGCCAAACATGTTTATTTCAGTATGATTTTCATCCTAAAAGATTGAGACTTTGATGTTTCTTGAGTTGTGTTCTTGAATTGCTTTGGTTCTTGAATTTGGAATGAGATTGAGGAGTTCTTGAGAGTTTAAGGTCAATTTTAGAGTTGGGTTTGATTAGATTCTTGTGTACATATGCTGGGTATCTGAATCTAAAGAGGATTTGAGAAAGGGAATTGAATTTAGGCGAATTGGGTTAGAAAATGAAAAAGGAACAAGTCGGGCAAATCTAGGTACCAGGTCTGCGTCACAGACCTATTCCTCAAGATTGTCAAAATTTTCTCCGCGTCGCGGAGTGTTCACGGACCGTTCTACCTTAAAATTTATTTCGCGACCAAATAATTAAATGCATCTCCGCATCGCGGACTTGCTTCCCGACAATGATTTCTTGATCTTTTCTCATGTTTAACTATTTAAAAACATTCATAAACATCATGAGATCGTTCCTATCACAAATCACAATCCTTGAATCCATAATTCAATTCAAGGAAAGTTAAGAGTCAAGTCTAGAGAGGCTAAGAGTCAAGTCAACAGAAGTTCATAGAGTCTTCTAAAAGTCTTTTACAAATGTTTTAACTTTGTTTTAAGACTTGAGTTTTGAGATGAGTAAAGAGTAAAGTTTGAAGTTCATTACTTCAAAAGATTATATTTGGACTATGTATTCTGAAAGAGTAAAATGTTTTCACATTTAAAGAAGAAAGGAAACCTTGATTTCCAAAAGAGCCTTTGAGCTAGTTTTCAGTTAAAGAGTAAATGTTTTCACATTTGAGCAAGAAAGGAAACATCGATTCCAAGAGAACTTTTAAGCTAAGTTTTGAGTAATTATCTCAAACCAAAGAAATAAGTTATGTTTTTAAACATATGAGCTAGTATATTTTGAGAGTAGTATTGAGCACTGATATGGGGGAATGTTCAGATACTCACAGCCCCCATAAACCATGTAGCCATCATGGGTAGAAAAGATCATACTTTTTAGATGACTCCTTAAGTACTTTTTAGCATAGACTAGTGGATCCACTTAGTTAAGGTGTCCTATATGACGACAAAGTATATGACAGTTATGGCAGTGTGGGTAAGGCGTTGTATCACCACTTAGGCTCATAGTGCTGGTTGTCGGTTTGAGAAACTCCCACAAAAGTATTTTTGTATTCTTATATACATTGAGTTAATTGTATTTTTATATACATCCAGAGTTCATTTGTATGTTTGCATACATACAAAGATATTATTGTATTTCTAAATACACAGAGTTGTTATCCATGTTTTAAAAGTTTTCTTTATATTGCATTTATCTTTATATTGAAATGAGTTAAGTTGAGTTGAGTTGAGCCCAAGTATGCTCCTTCAGTTCCTTTCAAGCTTATGTCTTGTTTTAGATTTCCCCTCGCATACTCGTACATTCAATGTACTGATGCCAGTTGGCCTACATATTATTATGATGCAGACACAGGTAGCCAGGATCAGCATCCAGCGCCTCGTTGATCCAGTTGAGTACTCAGAGTCAGTTGGTGAGCTTCCTAGCTCTCCGGAGGATCCTTTTTATTGCTTTTAATATTTTAGTTCATTAGGATGTCATAGGTCTTGGCCCGACCTCCATCTCAGTTGTTTAGAGGCTTCATAGATAGAGTTAGTGATGTAAGTTCATGAGTCTTTACTTTCTCTTTTCAGTTAAGTTGAGACTTGAGTTGCCACTTTGACAGTGTATGTTATTTATTACATTATAAGTTATTTATTGAGCAGTTCAGTTTATTCTTCTAAAGTATATTTATCTTGAGTAAAGTCTTCCGCCGTGTAAGTAAGCCAGGACAAGGGTTCTCTTGGGGCCATCAATGGTTCTCGAGTGCCAGTCCCGCCCAAGGTGTAGGCTCAGGGTGTAACATTAACTATGTTTCTTCTTTTGAGTACTACCTTTCACCAGCTGCAACTTATAACCCTCATAAGAATACATGTGCTTCCGTTCAAGTCTGAGTCTAACTACATGATATCACAATGTTCAAGCCTAACTTGAACTCACATGGTGTTACACGTACAGTGAACATACTAATTCTATTTTTCTATAGGAAATTCCATTCTATGAATATAACTTCTTTTTACCACACCATTCAACTAACCTCGAGTTTAAATCAAGAAGTTACTGGTGCATAATTCATTCATCCCTATGTTAATAACATAATATTCAAGATTATCATTATAACCACTTCATGGACTTCAAGGTAACCAACCCATCTAATAGTCTTTAGCTTTCCTAACGTCTCTACAAGCTAAAAATTTCAAGGATTACTACCAAGAGAGATGCGAAGACTTTTCATCTAACTATTTCATACAATAGATCTTTGATGTCCCTCCACTTTTATAACCCTGGGTAGAATAAACATACCTCTATCTTTTCAATAAGAGACAACTACCTTCTTATGTAAAATCATTATTTAGCTGCTATTAACACCACTATAACAACATAGGGAGGGTCTCGAGTATGAGAATCTAAAATAAGAGAGATATTTGTTAAATCATAACTTATACTTACCATAACTTTGGCACTCATAAATGGGGTCTTGAAAAGACAAGTGTAATAGGCACGAGTACGGCATGTACATAAAGCACAAACCTCACATAATGAAGAATTCTAGGCACAAAACATGTCATAACAATCTATCACTACCACGGGTGAATGTAAGTAGGATTTAAAACAACAAAATCATAGGCACGAGTTGTTTAAGAAATATATATTAAAAATATAATTAACATATTATGATTTCACTAGTCACTAAAACTATATCATGAGTACATAGGACTGTGCATATTGAGCAATCATGGGTATATGCACCATGAGTTGTATATCATAGAGGTAGAGTCATAGATTCATGAAATAAATATATGAGGGTCATTGTTCTGAAGCTATTGTTTTCGATTATAGAATCTGAGCATGGGTAAGAATTTGTATAAGGTGCATGATGCCTACACGCAAGAGATGAGTAAAGTATCATAATGACTTAAATTTGAGAAATACTCTAGAATAGGAAATAAATTGTTATCTGATCATAACTTCTTCTCAAATAGCACAATCTGATTCATAAAAATTGATTTGGTTCTTGTCCCTATCATCTCCCCCTTAGGTCAAAGCCAACATTCCAAGTCTGTGGGTCTATTCCATAACCTCTAAACTCAGCAATAATATGCACATGAACACTTAACTTATCCGGAAAGATACTAGCTTCATTATAGAGTATTCCTTTCAAAGATACCACTATTAACTTCTTTTGGCTTTGATACTCATCATCATATAACTTATACTCTCACGAGAAAAAAAAGCAATTTTCCTAGCACCTAATAATCTAATTTTTTTTCTATTCTACTGACACACCTCTAAGTTGATATCCCTTTGAATCAATAGAGATTAAATCTTAACTAAGAGTCATAACACCGTCTATCTCTAAATCCTCAATTCAACTCTTAAGAACACCATATAAGACATACTATACTTAACCTTCTCCACACTTAGATACTTAAACATACCAACTAGAAATACATAATAATTTTAGAATATCATGCAACCACATATTACCTCGGGTTCACTTTTATCTTCCTAACTCTTAAGGATTTACTTGGTCACCATTCATTGTCTCGCCTACGGGTTACATCTACATCATAGTTGAATCATAACACTTGTTGAAAATTCATAACCTTAAATTCTTACATATGCTATTTCAAGCCTACTAGATCAATTCCATAAAATAAATCCAAACTATATTCATAGCTCTATAAGCATCAAGAGGTTCCTTTTTATAATCACAAAGTGTAGCTTAGATCTATCAATCTTTAACCATTTATACTTTCATTAATGACATGTATCATAAACTCTCTTCCTAGTTCAATCATAATCTAAGTCATCTCAACCAATGACTTCTTCATAACCTTCTACCAGGAGATCTACATCAACTTACTACTCATTAATTATCACCTGAAGACATATCCTCAATTCTAACTTAATGAATACACAACTTCTACATATATATACATACTACACTTTTATAATTCACTATCCTCTGTTCTGACTACTACAATTCTAGATTCACACTTCTAATTTTGGGTCATTCTATTAATAAATCATAACATCCCAAGTCACACTATCTTCAGGGTGATAATACTATCCAAGAATCTAGACATATATTTTTGTCTTTTATGAATGTTCTATGTAACAAAGGATTATAGAATAATCTAAATACATATCATATTTTGACTAAACAATATGATTCACATAAATAAGGACGAAAGATTTAGAATCGATGAGCTAAAGCACACTAATGGGCTTTTCTCACGCCCTTTCTACAATCTCTGAAATGCTGATAATTCTATATGAGAACACCTTATAGGTACAAATTGAGCTTTACTACTTCTATCACCTCAAAGATGAAGAATAGTTAGGAAAATTAGAACACATGAATTTGTATATTTTTCTTAGGGAATAGTTATATGGGATGATCTAGAGTAGGAAAGAAGATAAGATGTTTCCTAAACATCCTGTAGCCTCGCCCTTATAAGTGTGGCGCACTTCACACCCATAAAAGGACTCTACTAGATGCAACTTTTCAGACATCTAGGACAGTTAAACCTAGTACTCTGATACCAAGTTTTTCACGACCCAAGATTACCCCTAGTCGTAACATAGTTCTCAGAGCCACAAGTGACCCCAAGCTAACCCATGGTATGAACTGATACTAGGATTCATACAAATAATAACTAAAGATAACTGATGCGGAAACTAAACTGAAATAAATCCACAACAACTAAATGGTCAAAATAGAATTTATTTGAAAAAACCATAAGGCTGAAACTACTGTCTAACTATCTGAAAGCCTCTACTAAGATGAGTTGCTGGGAGAAGCCCCAACTAATTCTAATTATCTGAAACTAAAAGATTAACATAAAGAAATAACAATAGCCCTTGTCCTAGAAAGATGAGGACCCACCAAGCTCAGTTGCTGAGATGATACATAAATCATACTAACCGTGAGTTGGATACTGAACATCTGAATCTATATTATAAAACAATGTAGTACAAAATAGTAGGTGGTCAGTACTTTGAATATACTTAATATGTGAGATAAACACAATAATCTTACAAGTTGAATATGTAAATCTCAGATGTTGAACTGAATATGAAATTGAAATAAATGAGATGATGTAATGACCTAGTAATAAGCATGTAACTAATCAACACTATATTGAGTAAATTGAAATACAAGGTCATTAAATATATTAGACTGAACTGTGGGAGATATTATTAACTGACATACTTCATCTAAGCTAAATGGAGTTCAACTTGTAACCCCAGCTGGAAAGGTGCTTTGTAATTTGCCAAGGTACGAACACTGTCTAACTTGGATCCACTAAGTTGATGTCCAAAATGGACTAAGGTGTCAGTCATGGTCTGACGGGTGACCCTTAAAACTTACATTGACACATAGTTTTGAGACTTAGGGATTGCTACTAAAGGTATCAATCCTAACTGACGTGTGAGCCTTCATCTCTATGTCTACTTGGTGCTATGTAATACTCCCAACTTAATTATACGGGTAAGATACATAATATATAATACTGGATAGCTCAATAATACTGAAATATGAGACTATAATAAAAATTGTTTTATCTGAAAGCATCATATACACATGGAATTGGACAGTTGAAGGTACAACTTATCATAACAAATTATATCATCATGAATAAAACATGTAATTCAAGCAACAAAATTTCAAAGACGAGAATTTTCCCTACCATATAAAAATATTGAATTTTAGGTAAAAACATATATTCATGGGCTATTCATGAAGAAAATTGAAATAAGATGTTATTCATTATTTTCATATGAATTCTAGGTTTTGTAGAATTTGATTAATCGAATAATAAGATTTTTTTGAGATTTAATGGATGAAAAGATACCCATCAATGAAATCCCACATACCTGGAATGAAAAACCTTGCTAAATTTTAGAAATTCTTGAAGAAAAGTTTTGGACTTGAATTTTTTTTTGCTTGAACTTGAGAAACCCTTCTATAAAGATTTTAGAAATGAAGTTTGTCATAACTTATGAAATCACAATGAATAAGCCTGAGGTTAATAGATGTGGGTTGGGGTTATGGAATGAGGAAAGGACGAAAACACCCCTTCTAGAATATGAAAAGAAGAGAAAACTAAAAGAAATTCCAGAGGACGTGCACGGTCGCACTACTGAAGCCTTGTTCGTGCGGCACTTTGCGCACACCTAACAATGACACTGACCTTCCCGCACTGTCACGCGTCGAACGCCCACTTCGCATGACGTATTGTGTAGAAAACATAGTGTACAATAAAATGAGCATAACTTTTAGCACATAACTTGGATAGACAAATAGTCGAAGGTGTTGTAAAGAAGGCTTCAAGATCTTCCATCTTCTTGGTATTATTCTACAAAAACTCTTCATATACTAGGAGTCCCTTATAACCTTAGTTCACATCCAATATATTTCTCACACTTAAGAGTTGATCTCAACACATAAAAATAAGAAATAACCCTAACCATGGCCGCCGGTCAGCCAATTTCGATGGTTGATTCGGCTTCTTCTTCTCATGCACCCTTAGCCCAATTTCCTCCTTTACCAAACCAGAATACCACTCCTACGAACCAGGACAATGAAAACCCATTAAATTACAAACTGTTACTTAAAAACAAACTTTCCAAGGATATAACACCTATTGAAATAAAAGCTGTTGAATTTGTGGATGGTGAACCAGTGGTACGATGGTTAGAAGCTGAAGTGACAAGAATGAACATCATTGAGAATATTCAATATGCGGTAGTGAGGAAATTCTCTTATGGGTGGCCCAATATGGATGAATTAAGGAATCTAATTCCACAACAATGTGGCACAAAAGAAGATTGCCAAATAGGGTACCTGCGAAACAGGCACATTCTAATTAGATTCAAGAATTTTGAAGATTTTGTGAACATTATGTCAAAGAGTGTGTACTACATCACAAATAAGGAGGGTTACAATTATCAAATGAGGCCTCTCATAGATGATGATAAATTTAATTCTGCAGAGGAGACAACCGAAGCCATGGCATGGATTTCTTTTCCTGATCTTCTCCCTACCTTTTTTTGTCAAAGAGGTATTGTTTACAATTGCGTCAGCAGTTGGAAAGCCTATTCAACTTGAAGTAGCGACTGTCAACAAACTAGGCCAAGTTGTGCTAAAGTGAAAATTCAAATTAACCTTTTAGCTAAACACCCAAAGCAAGGGGTTATGGAGATTGTTGATGAACAAACTGGAAGGGTGAGAAAAGAGATAGTGAAAATCAACTATGATTATTTGCCTAGTTATTGTATAGAATCTAAAATGGAAGGGCATAGTCATGATGACTGTAGAATCTAACATTCAGAACTAGTCAAAAATGAAGTTGCACATGAAGGAGAAGAGGAGAGCATCAAAGAGGTTGCACAAAGGGAAGGGAAACAAATTCAAATAGATAGGCAACAAGCTGTTAAGGGATTTCCCACAAAATTATTGGCAAGTGGAAGAGTTGTGGGCGACTTTAAAGCATGGAATGTTGTGAAAGACAATAGAATTAACTCAAGACCTAAGAAAAAACAGGATAATGCAAGTTCAAACATTCAAACTGGTAACAATTTTGAGCAATTAAATGAGGAAGCAGTGGATAAAACGAACATGACGGGGCAATCAAAATTTAATGATACGCTCAAATTACACCTCCTTTCAGAAGCATAAGCGATCGTTATCAAGTAAAGAACCCAACTTGTAGGTTGGGATCGATCCCACGAGGAAAATGGTTTAGACTTTACTTTTAACCAACAATTATATTCAATTAGTCAAATTATTTCCAGAAACAGGTAATAAAAAGGGGGGTTGTGCTTGTGTAAAACAAATAGTAAGACTTAATATTGTAATCAATAATTAAATTCAACTTTAATTGTTATCAAGATAGGAGAAATAACTAGGGTACACGTGTTCCCCATAATCTCATAACGCAGTAATCCTAGTAATAGCAATCCTTTTCTAGTGTATTACATGCAAAGTGATAAGTTAGGTATCTCTAAATCCTTGGTCCGGCATCTAGAGAATTTCACCCCGCACCTTGGTCCGGCTACGTGTGTATAATTTACTAACCCTTACCTTTACCTCATATTAGACATCATAATCGATGTTTGGCTTAGTTATTACTTCGCACCAATCGACACTAGCCTATTAGATAGTATCACACTAAATCTATGTTGATAATTCTTTTCTTGTTGATTACCTCCTTGGTCCGGCAAGTAGCAACAAGACGAGTTCTAACGCGTGCACTCGTTAAAAAGACTTTTAAACGAAAGAATTATCAATGCATGCAAAACACTATTCAAGAATTACTTATTTACTATTCATACTTTGTTAATCAATCATGGTTCCCACAACCCTAGTTGTGGAGTTTAGTTACCCATAATAGCAAGAACACAATTCACACTATTAGATGAAGAAATCATGAACTTACGTAGAACGAATAATAAACCCAGAATTTCAACTTGAATTGCAAAGACAAAAATCTTCAAAACAAACTTAGGAAATCAATAATTGTTAGGTTTTCCAATT
>NW_006240071.1:19926-20904 GCF_000226075.1 Solanum tuberosum
GGCCTTAGACACACACAACTTGTAAGTGAAATGTATTAGAAATACCGTAAACTCACGGTATATCAACACCCTCAACTTAAATTCATTGTTTGTCCTCAAGCGACGCACTACAACTCTAAACGACACTTGTATAGAAGCAAGCATTTCTAAACTTAAGCAATCACATGGCACTCTACCTCCTCATTTCTCGGGTGTACTTTCGTTCTCTTAGACTCGATAAGCTAATTCATGTGGTTCATACCATGACATAGATCGACCAACTGACACACAACATACCCCTCATCACTATCACCAAGATACCAACTTTCCGATAATGTAACTAATGCCCCTACTTCAAACGAAATTCCCCTTTTTCCTAGAATGACTGGCATTCATAGTATAAGGATTTATTCAACACTCACACTCAAAAGTAATTTCAAAAACAGTTAGTGCTCAATGCCATAAGCTTGCCCTTATTTTCACTGCTCAGACTCTCCAAAATAGACTCTAGGATCACTACAGGACTTTCTTGGCTTGTAACGTAGGCTCAGGCTCAGGTGTGGTACATTTGGGTGCTGCTTAGTGACTTTCTGCCCTCCTTGACATTACACTAGGCTTTCAACCTCTTTTTGCCATGTTTCTGCCATACAATCGTTTTACTTTCTTTCCCTTTATTTTCTTCAACCACGAATGCCACTTCAGGTTATGTAGCTCATTTTATTTTATTGTTATTTTATTTTTAGCTTTCAACAAGTCACATCCTTTCTTTTCTATCTTTTCATCATCACTCTTTACCTACCCAATTTTCTTTCAGTCCCCTCTTTCATAGCCACCCTCAACTTATGGATTTTCCATTAGTTGAGGTACACAATACACGATGTCGGGTCAGGGCCAAGATTTGAAGTTACTTTTTTTTACATTAGCCACCCTCAACTTAGGCCTTTGGCCTAGGTCGAAGTGCATATGTCCAAGGAGGGACCGGGACCAACATAGTAGATT
>NW_006240072.1:0-2724 GCF_000226075.1 Solanum tuberosum
CATTTTTGACTCCTATTCATCAAATTAAATCAAATAATATTTTGTGAAGAATGAGGAAGATTATTAATTCTTCCGGATCCTACTCATCGAGACATAATGTATTACCATAATCTTGAGAATTTTCCTATACATACAAATTTCTTCACTCTCCCTTTGCCTCCAATCCTCTACACCAATCCTCTTTCATTTCTATTCTCAAACGAACAAGTTATCAACTTCACTGTTAGTTACTTCATCAAATGTCTAGTTTTTTTTGTAAAGAAATAAAAGTCAAGTTCTTGTTTGTTTAAATCATTCTAAGAGTCATATTTTTATGTTTTGTTTGTTTTGGGGTTCTTTTTATGTTAATCTGTTTTATTTCCATTAAAATTTAATCTCTTAGATCATTCTTTTAATGGGAGTTTTTCAGCATCCTTTCTATGTTAGTGATCTTGATCTGTTTTTCCATGACAAAATTTCTACTTTGAGAATTCAAGAAAATATGATGTACGTAGAATATTGATACCACGAGTATATTTATAGTAATCAATTATCATATTGTTTGGTAAGAATGAACTCATGTATAATAAGTAATTTTTCATAAATGGCAATAGAATATTTTGGATCCCAATATAGTTAAATAATAAATCAATAGTTGAACCTTCTCTCTCAGCGCATGTTAACTATTGTGCGCTGGCCATGGGGAAGAGTTAACGCATACCGACCTTGAAGGCACAAATGGCACAGGAAGTAACACTAGGCAAAGCACATCGTGGAAAAAAGGCTCAGACAGCTGTACTCTGAGAAAACATTCAAGTTGAAACAGAGTTATTTAACCTAGAAATACCGCCAAAGGTGTCACGATCCGAGCCTACACCCTGAATGTGGCTGACACTCGAGAACCATTGATAGCCCTCAAGCGAACCCTCATCCTGGCTGACTACAAGCGGAAGACTAACTCAAGCATACATAAGCATCAAATTGAAAAAAATCTTTTTAAATAGTTTATTGAATCTCAAAACTTTATTGAATATATTGAGTATGAAACATAAGTTTTAAATAAAATACTTGAAAACTGAAAGACTCTTTAAAACTGTCTATCAATGAAGCCTCTACTCTACAAAGATGAGTGTTGAAAAAGACCCACAACTACTCAAAATGCTACTAATCACTCATAAGTTGACGAGTGGATGAAGTGAACTCAACGGGCTCTTGTTGAGGATTCTAAGAACATGTATCTGCATCATTAAAAGATGTTGGACGAATGACATCAGTACATTTAATGTACGATTATGTAATATAGTTGAATAACAAATAACTTAAAGAAAGGACTGCAATAGATAACAATGTACTCAAGCTGAATGTAGAGAAATAAAGGAGTTAAATCATTTAAAGCTTTACAAAATACTTTCTCATCTCTAAACTTAACATAATAAGTGATATATAAAAATACATTTTAACTCTATTGGGAGGTTCTCTGACCGACAACCATCACTATGAGCTCCATGATGATACAACATCTCACCCATGTTGTTAGAACTGTCCTATACCTTGCCGGGGTATAGAACACCTCAACTAAGTGGATCCACTAAGTTATGCTTAAAATCAATAAGGAATCATCTAAAAAGTATGCTCCTTTACCCATGTTGGCATACATAGTTTATGAGGATTTTGAGTTGTCTGAACTCGTCTCCAAATAAGTGCTCAATACTACACCCAATAATATATATAAATCATGCTCATATGTTTAAAAACATAACTCTTCCTCTGGTTTGAGATAATTGCTCAAACTACTGTCATGCCCCGAGACTACACCCTGGGCAAGACTGGCACTCGAGAACCATTGTTGGCCCCAAGAGAAATCTTGGTCTGGCTTACTTACTCAGCGGAAGACTTAAACATAAGAAATATAACTCATGCATAACTTAAGAAATAATATCTTAGCCAAAAGGTGACTCAAGTCTTAAACGTATACAATTGAAAGGAAATAAGACTAAAGACTATAACCATCCATCTATGAAGCCTCTAAAACAAAGAGGGATGTCGGGACAGGACCCCCGATCATCCTAACAACTGAAAACTAGAAAGAAAATGATAAAAAGAGTCCTCTGGAATACTAAGAGGCTCACCAATTGACTCTAAGTGCTCAATTGGATCAACGAGGCACTGGATGCTGATCCTGGTTACCTGTATCTGCATCATGAGATGATGCAGATCAACTGGAATCAGTACATTGAATGTACAAGTATGCGAGTTGGAATGCTAAACATAACATAGGCTTGAAAAGAATCTGAAAGGAACACTTACCTGGCTTTACTCAACTCCTGAATAACCTAACTCAATATAAAGCAATAAAGCATATGCAATATATATAAAGCTTGTAAAAATAGTGGAAAACAAC
The DNA here is from genome assembly GCF_000226075.1 of Solanum tuberosum. Lineage (NCBI taxonomy): Eukaryota > Viridiplantae > Streptophyta > Magnoliopsida > Solanales > Solanaceae > Solanum > Solanum tuberosum. Next base: position 2,381 of record NW_006240072.1, read on the forward strand.
TTAGTTCGTTAAAGAAAGTGCAATAACAAACTCAACTTTACTCATATAAGAAAGTAATATAGTTTATGTGGGTTCTGTAACCGACAACCACCACTATGAGCCTAAGTGGTGATACAGCGTCTTGTCCACGCTGCCAGAATTTTCCTATACTTTGCCGTCATATAGGATGCCTTAACTAAGTGGATCCACTAGTCTATGCTAAAAGCATCTTAAGGAGTCATCTAAAAAGTATGATCATTTACTACCCATGATGGCTACATGGTTTATGGAGACTTGAGTTAATATGAACTCGCATCCCCAAATCGGTGCTCAATACTACTCCCAAAATATACTTAGCTCATATG